>NC_084737.1:22908656-23208656 GCF_033978785.1 Entelurus aequoreus
AAAGTTACGTACATACGCAAAAAAAAGCCAAAGCTGCATACTCACAGTAGCACGTCTGCGTCTTTGTCATCCAAATCAAAGTAATCCTGGTAAGAGTCTGTGTTGTCCCAGTTCTCTACAGGCGTCTGTGTATCCAAATCAAAAGTCCTCCTGGTTAGAGTCTCTGTTATCCGAGTTCTTCCATCTTGACTGCATCTTTCGGGAATGTAAACAAAGAAGCGCCGGCTGTGTACTGTTGTGGCTGACTACGTTCGAAAAATACGTCCATTTCGCACCGACAACTTTCTTCTTTGCTTGCTTGGCTTCCTTCTCCATAATGCAATGAACATGATTGAAACAGATTCACGAACACAGATGTCCAGAATACTGTGGAATTATGAAATGAAAACAGAGCTTTTTCGTATCGGCTTCAATGTGGAAGGCATACCCGTGTTCGCCGGGCTACGTCACGCGCATACGTCATCCGCAGAGGCGTTTCGAACCGGAAGTTTAGCGGCAAATTTAAAATGTCACTTTATAAGTTAACCCGGCCGTATTGGCATGTGTTATAATGTTAAGATTTCATCATTGATATATAAACTATCAGACTGCGTGGTCGGTAGTAGTGGGTTTCAGTAGGCCTTTAAATG
This sequence comes from Entelurus aequoreus, assembly GCF_033978785.1. NCBI lineage: Eukaryota > Metazoa > Chordata > Actinopteri > Syngnathiformes > Syngnathidae > Entelurus > Entelurus aequoreus. Next base: position 22,909,286 of record NC_084737.1, read on the forward strand.
CTTCTACTGAGGTAGCATCTCTAACTTTTACCGGGAGGGCATTCCATAATATTGGAGCCCGAATAGAAAACGCTCTATAGCCCGCAGACTTTTTTTGGGCTCTGGGAATCACTAATAAGCCGGAGTTCTTTGAACGCAGATTTCTTGCCGGGACATATGGTACAATACAATCAGCAAGATAGGCAGGAGCTTGACCGTGTAGTATTTTATACGTAAGTAGTAAAACCTTAAAGTCGCATCTTAGGTGCACAGGAAGCCAGTGCAGGTGAGCCAGTATAGGCGTAATATGATCAAACTTTCTTGTTTTTGTCAAAAGGTATGACTCGGCCGGGGTTTGAACTTACGACCTACCGATCTCAGGGCGTTTTTTCCAACCGTGGAGAGGAAGAAAGTGCGTCTGAAGGACAGTGCTGAGAAGAAGTGGAAGATACTCTTTAAATTAAAGAAAAAAAAATCATTAAAAACATGACCGAGTGTGTCGCCAACTTGACAAAGCCGCTTGAGCTCGTCTACACCGTACTGAAGCAGAATACGTCTAACGCCAGCCAAGGGGCGGACATTTATCCATGAAAATATGGAGAAGCTGCTGATGGTGTGTTTGACAGAGAAGCAGCTGGAAGGAGGTCGTATAGAAGGTAAATGCTGTACATTAAAGTTAAAAATTAAAGTGCCAATGATTGTCACACACACACGCTAGGTCTCAGGGCGGACACTCTAACGACAAGGCCACTGAGCAGGTTATTATTATTATTATTGCAACACTTCATAAAACTACTGTATTTGCTACTAGTACATCCTATTGTATTGTTTATAGTAAATATTTATTTCTAAAAGTTAGTTTTTCTTTTTAAAAGGCTTGTTAAAATGTTGCTTTTGGGCGGAGGCAAGCTCTGATTAAATTGATTTTAATTCATTTCAATGGGAGACGTTGATTTGAGAAACAAGTGTTTTGAGTTAAGAGCTCTGTCACGGAACCAATTAAGCTCCTAAATTGAGGTACTACTGTGGTAGGCTTTGTGGTCCAGGCAAGAATCACTGACTCCTGCCTTAGCAAGTGTTAAACTATGAACAAATTGAATTAATTATTGGAAAATACATTCTTTAATAGATGTTTTCAAGTGTTAGAAAAAAACACTTGAAAAAACCCCCATAATAAATCACATTTTCTAGTTTCTATAATCATTTTAAAGGGGTCATAATATGTTTTTTTTTCTACATTAAAAACGTATTTGTAGTCTAAATAACATGTAGTGGTGGTTCTTTGGTCAATATTTTGAATAAATTTTATTTAACAGACAATCTTCGAGCCGCTTTCTGATTGTGTCCTTAGGGTGCACCATTTTGTGTGCGGTTTTATTTACTTGCCTCCACTTCGACTGCGTCTTCTTCCTGCCAGCCATGTTGTAGTTTTAGCGCTTCCTATGGAGTCTATTTACAGATATAAGTTACAACTATAGACTACTATGTATCAGAAATTGGCAACAGCGGACGATGCATGTGAATGTATGAGACAGTCTGCCCCACATCAAGCGGATAGAGAAAAAGAAGAAACATATTGATTACAAGGTCGTACTACAATAGTGGACTCACGCAAAGCTCTCTGGGTAAAAATGTACCATTTATGTGAAACTAAGAAAATGTGTATATCGTGCAGACGTGCAAAGGTTTTGCTTATACCAGCAATTAAATTTACAAGAAGAAACTAATATATGATATATAGGCTCATAACATGCAACTGAAGATATTTCAAGACTTCTTTTGATGATTATGCCTTACAATTTATGAAAACCTCAAATTAAAAACTTCAAAAAATGTTTGGTTTTCAAAAAGTGTAAAGCATAATCATATGCTGTATGTAATGAGTTCATAACACATATTAGTTTCACATTTGTAGTTGAATTGCTGGAATGAATGGACTTTCACCTCAATATATGGAGATATCCGCTGACGTCAACAATGGGGAAAAACGTCATAAATGGGGCAAATTCCAAACAACTCGTTTGGCTGAAATGTGAAGGAAAGCAAAATTGTATTATAAATATCTCCGCCAAAAATCCATGGTTTGATTAAAAAATCTTGGGACTTATGCAGATCCCAAATACACAAAAACTGGTATCAATTAGTGATGTGCGATACCACTGATTTTCTTCCCGTTCCAATACCGAGTAAAATTCAAGCTGGTCTTGACGATACTGACCCGATATCGATACTTCATGCAAATGTACTAAATGTATCTGCTAAAATTTAAAAAGTTGTGTATTTAAAATGATAACATATCTTAAAATGTACTCAAACCATGAACAAAGTTTAGTTAGTTAGTTAATTAAAAAGATACAATAATACTAACTTATGAATTAATCAAAACAATTCTCACATCAATAATAAACCCTGTTAAATATGCCACTGAACATGAATATTTTCGTACAGGCAGAAGTTTTGTTATTTAGTCATGCAGTTACAAAATCGTATTATTAACATTTTTATTATATTGTTAGAGGAAAAAACAACAGTAAAAATGTTGGGAAACCCCCGCCCCAAAAATCGTTATATAATGAAAAATATCAATATGGTCCCCGCATCCTTTGACTTTTCAGTATGCTGCACTTGGGAGGAAATAGTTTGGACACCCCAGAACTAAGTATCAAAAATATCGATATTTTAATTTGAGAATAAGCATAATGATCTGATATTTCAGTATCAATCCGAACATCACTGGTACCCCAAGGTAAAAAAAAGTTGCTTTTGCATAGCAAGTCTCCTTTAAGTTTTTTGGTTTTACATTTCTGAGCCATAACTAACATATGTTAACCTCTAAATACATCACACACTTTGCTGCTCTGCAGGTACGCATTTTGCACTCCCCGTTTTGATTCAAGTCTCTCAGTACGCATACAATTTGGTCAATGCTGGCAGGTTTGTGTTTTACCAAAGACACTCAGGTTGTGTAAAATCAAACACTCATACATTTTGCTTGATTTTCCCAAAATGTCTCCAGTGCCTTAACTGGACTCTTGGGTTCTATTCCCATTCTGTATATCCTGAAAAGCCTCCTCCAGATGGCCTTCTTTCTCACTCTCATTCCGTGAAGGAATGAAAAGATCAGCTAATTAAACAAAGAGTCATATCCATGTGAAAGAGGCGCGAGTCCTCAGGGGAGAAGAGCTGCATGCAAATCAATACCCAGGCGCTTTGAATAGTGTCCAATAAAACATGATGCGAGTCTCTGCAAACTGTGAGCTTTATTTCCACTGCACTCTGGGACACGTAAAACAAACCAAAAGTCCAGACAGAAACAATTCAATTTGTAACACTGAGGGATGTGCATTGTTTTGTTCAGACACGCTGACACAAAACATCCTGGAAATGTCTCACAGGACAGGCAGGGCTCTGCCGCTGAACAAAAGAATAAAAAAAACAGATGATTAAAACAATAAATAACATCATGACAGTAAAAAATATATTTTAAAAAAACACTTAAATGTTGCGATAACTTTTCCTGACCTCCATAATCAACACAAACAGAAGAGTGAATAACACTAGAATGTGTTTTCTGGTGCGGGTGATTCCTTAAACACACAATAGGTACAAACAAACACAATGACATGTAACGACGGGTGTGACACATGCAGGAAGGAGGTTGTTGCAGGTTGTTCTGGCCCTCACTGCTCGGACATCTGTGTGCGTCTCAGGTTGTCCTTCACGCGAACAAACTCTGGTATCTTCTGCTCGCTCTCTTTCTGCCTGATCTCCTCCTGCTCATACTGCCAAGACAAAATATTGGCATCAATCAGTATATTGGTTAAAATAGCTCTTTTAATTATGTTCTATGCTTTGTGCTTTGCTTTCATTATCAAACAGATTCCATGTCCCTCAATGAACCGCAAGTCTCCAGTGCTGGCGGCACTCATGCGCCACCATGCTTGACTGTAGCGGAGGCAAAACATTTATTTTGCTATTTACTTGTGTTGCCAGCTATTTTGACAATGAAGTGTGTGTCTTGCCCATTTTTCATTGGATAGTAAATCTAATACACTGTTATACAAGCTATACACTGACTCCTCTAAAGTTTACCTTAATAGGTTCTTGAACAGGGTTTGTAAATAGAGAAGTTTGTATATTGACGGAAATGTTTCCATTAGAAATTTTTTAAAACATGAATAATTGGTTCCAGCCACAACAACCGTCCACATTTTAGTAAACATTTGTACACTTTGAACACAATATAAAGCGACATTTGGTACTGTATTTTAAACAAACATAACAAGGCAGTGATGGGTCAATATTATATTAAATAACAAAGCCAATACAACAACAACTAGCTGAATTGTCCTCATTTTCAGCCGCCCTGCCGACACACACACACGCACGCACGCACGCACACACACACACACACTGTCACTGGCCCTGTGGAGCACTCACAGTTTGAAATCCCAAAACGTTTTAACTTGAACAACCAAGTCGCTGGATGATTTGGAACAAAAAATAAAATCCACTTCACCGTGTTGGTAAAGTTGGGTGCAGTGCAATGGAAAGGAGTAAATGTGAGGGGGCAGTGTCGACAACGCTGTGGATACTCCCTGAATGTTTCAAACCACACATTGCTTGTACATTGCTGTCTTTAGACTCATATTGAGGTAGCAAAACTAGAAAAAATTGCAAAAAGGCTAAAAAACACTTAAAAACACTGCTGACAATGAGCACTAGAGATTGATCGGCTCGTCCATAATAGATGTGCTGCCGGGGACAAAATGGGTGGATGAAACGTTCTTACACTGAGACAAGGTTCGTACATCAAAGTTTATGTTTGTTCTGTCTGTGGTTTGTAAGTAAAAGGTTTGTGCAATTTGCAGTTCGTAAATCAAGGTTCAACTGCATAGAAGTATGATTGTTGAATGTGTGGAATGTACTACTACTCAGATACCTTTATGGCACTTTATGGTTATTACAGTGGCTCTTTAAAGGAATATTGCGTATCTTGTCTGACCTCTTTTAGCTTCTGCTGCCTCTTGCGGAGCTCCGTCTCCAGGTCCGACGGCTGCCGTTGAGCCATCTCCTGCTCCCTGTGCAGCTCCAGTCGGCGTTGCTCCAGCACTCGCTTCAATTCAGGCTTCTCCTCCAGAATCAGGCCCCTGGTTCAGGTCAGTCATAGCCAGAGTCCCACAGCTCAGCACAAACACAAACAGAACTTTAACGGTGTTTGGTCTTTAATCACCTTTTATGACTAAGAAGCAGCTCCCGGTGCAGGTTCTGGTAGGTGGGCGTCTCCGCAGAAAAACTGTTCAGTTTTCTGGGCTGATCATTGCTGCTGTACAATGAGGATTGACTGAGTCTCTGTGGATGGCCCAACGAGGTGTCTGGGAAAGCCAAAGACACAAGTATCACATTTTTGAGTACATTGAGATTTGAGTACCCATTTAAGTTTTCATGTTAAAATGACATAGATTGTAGTGTGCATGGAGTGTTTTAGAGGCATAAGAAGTGTTTATAAATGTGTGTGAAATCAGTGTGAAGGGCTTTTAAAGACTTAAGATGCATATAATGGTTAGAGTGTCCGCCCTGAGATCGGTAGGTTGGAGTTCAAATCCCAGCCGAGTCATATCAAATACTATAAAAATGGGACCCATAACCTCCCTGCTTGGCACTCAGCATCAAGGGTTGGAGTTGGGGGTTAAATCACCAAAATGATTCCCGGGCGCGGCGCCGCTGCTGCCCAATGCTCCCCAAGAGGATGGGTCAAATGCAGGGGACAAATTTCACCACATCTAGTGTGTGTGTGACAATCATTGGTACTTTAATCTTTAATCTTTAATATAATGTTTAAAAAAAAATCATAAAAAATAAATAGCATCCCTATTTTGCGGAAATTCACCTACTACAGGGGGACCTGGAATGTAACCCCTGCGATAATACACTGTACACCCAAATAAAACGCTGCAAAAACATAAAACTTTAGATATAATCAGTAAAAAAAATATACTAATAAATACATAGAAACTCAAAGGTGATTAAAAATGAAGACAAGTAAAATAAATTAATAAAAAACTAAAATACTGTGTATATATATGTATATATATTAGGGGTGTGGGACAAAATCGATTCAAATTCGAATCGCGATTCTCACCTTGTGCAATTCAGAATCGATTCTCATTTAAAAAAAATCTATGTTATTTTATTTTTATATTTTTTTGGTAATTTTTTTGTAATTTTTTTTAATTAATCAATCCAACAAAACAATAACAATAGATTTATTTGTATTTTTATTATTATTATTATTTATTTATTTATTTATTTATTTTAATTAATCAATCCAACAAAAAAATACACAGCAATACCATAACAATGCAATCCAATTCCAAAACACTCCCTAGGGAGGCGTTCGGGTGGCATCCTGACCAGATGCCCGAACCACCTCATCTGGCTCCTCTCGATGTATATGTATATATATATATATATATATATATATATATATATATATATATATATATATATATATATATATATATATATATATATATATATATATATTTATATATACGCACACACACACACACACACACACACACACACACACACACACACACACACACATACATATATATATACATGTATATATATATATATTTATATATATAGTATATAATGCATCTATATCATGCTTCTGTCTATCACATTTTCCCCCCTTTCCTACACATTGATATCAAGTTATTTTGAACAAAATAGCTTAATGAAAAACAAATATTCAACCAGAAAATATATTTTTTAATAGTTAAAATAAAAAAAATAAAAAATAAAATATATATATATATATATATATATATATATATATATATATATATATATATATATATATATATATATATATATATATATATATATATATATATTTATTTTTTCAGTTAATTCATGTCGAAAAGTGTCCAACTTTCCAACAAAATATTGAACAAAACTAATCAAAAAATTAGAACGTTATGGCATCAGAGGGTTGGTCTTAAACTGGATTAGAAGTTACTTAACCAACAATAAACAATACGTGAAGATAGGCATCAAATTACTACACTCACACAATTCTACATGTCCAAAAAGGAGTAGACAGAAGCAGAATTTATGAAATCCAACTATGTAACTAATTATTGTTTCACTATATCTTTTTACACGTTGTTGACACAACATTTAGTTTGCTTACATTTTGCCTTTTAAAGTTTGTCCTCTTCCTGTGTTTAAGTGTTATCATTTTCTAATTAAAGAGAAAAGACTAGGGAATGTGTCGCAATGGCTGTATAGTGTATGTGATGAAAATAAGAAAAATGTATTGAATAAAAAATAAAATGCTAATAAGCAATGCAGGTATAAAACCTGGAAAGCATATCAGGAACAGATTTATTGGCCAAGCATGTTTAACATACAAGGACTGTGCTTTCTTGTTCAATGCAAAAAACAAAGAAATACGCAGTAACTAAGTGGCCATCCGCGGCGCCATTTTGTTCTGAAAACAAGAGGGAAAACAATAAAGAACATAAAGGACATAACAGATCTTAAAGCAGCACAGAGCTGATCATCTGTCATATCTGAGTAAATAGTGTGTGCAATGTGAAAGGAATGTATCTTTTAGGGATATGAATCCTACAACAACACAAGATTTTGATTCCGATTCTTGGGGGGATGAGTCTTGATTCAACACAGTTCTGAAAATATATTATTTGGTATAAAAGTTACAATATAAAATTTTTATAACACATTACAAAAGATAACTAACGATCAGCATGGAGGAAAACTAATCTTTTTAAAAATAGATTCACACAGAAAAAATATTAGTAATTAAATTCTTGAAAATGATGACTCAATTTAGGATCGAAATAAAGAAGAATCGTTGTTTGGATGTCAATCGCTTTGTTCAGCACCCTTAGTATCTTTCACCTTAAATTATGTAAGAATTTATAATATGTATAACTGAGCACAGTAACAATATTATATTATATTATTAGTCATCCACAATTCAAACTGTAATTTCTCATCCAAACATGTTCAAAATGTATGGTTAAATATCATCCGAAATAGATGACATTTAATTGCTACTTTATAGATTATATTTATTTCTAGCAACAGGTACCTTTTTTGTGATGTCCATATCCTGTTTTCTGTTATTAATCACAGTGAAGAAGAAACACACAAAAACAGAGTATATGTTAGTAGGATTTTTTTTCCACACGGTGAAGTGAAAAACATTTGATTGAATACCGTATGCTCTTTTTTGACCTACATTGCATCCGGAAAGTGTCCCCAGCGCTTCACTTTTTACACATTTTGTTACGTTGCAGCCTTATTACAAAGTGAAATAACTTCATTTTTGTCCTCAACATTCTACACACAATACTCCTTAAATGACCATGTGAGAAGGTTTTTTTTAAAATTTATTTTGAAAATATATTAAAGATTCACAACCTTTGCTCAATACTTTGTTGATGCACCTTTGGCAGCAATTACAGCCTCAAGTAATTTTGAATACAATTCCACAAGCTTAGCACAATTATCTTTGGGCAGTTTCACCCATTCCTCATTGCAGCACCTCAGCGCTCCATCGGGTTGGATGGGAAGTGTTGGTTTTCATCCAGTATGTGTCTGTACATTGCTGCATTCATCTTAGTCTAGTCAGGGAGGTGACCAAGAACCTGATGGTCATTCTGTCAGAGTGACCATACAGCATTCCTCTGTGGAGAGAGGAGAACCATCCAGAAGGACCATCTTTGTCGCAATCCACCAATCAGGCCTGTATGGTATAGTGGCCAGACGAAAGCCATTTCATTGTAAAAGGTTTGTCAAAATGCATCTGCAAGACTCTCAGAACAAGAGGAACAAAATTATTTTGTTTGCTGAGACAAAGATTGAACTCTTTGATGTGAATGCCAGGCATCAAGTTTGGAGGAAACCAGGCACCGCTCATCACCAGGCCAATACCATCCCTACAGGGAAGCATGGTGGTGGCAGCATTATGCTGTGAGGATGTGTTTCAGCGGCAGGAACTGTAAGGCTAGTCAGGATAGAGGGAAAGATGAATGCGGCATTGTCCAGAGACATCCTGGATAAAAAAACAACACTTCCAATCCAACTTGATGGAACTTGAGAGGTGCTGCAAAGAGGAATGGGCAAAACTGCCCAAAGATAAGTGTGCCAAGCTTGTGGCAATCATATTCAAAAAGACTTGAGGCTGTAATTGCCGCCAAAGGTGCATCAACAAGTTATTGAGCAACGACTGCCAATACTTCCATACTGTACATGCATTTTTTATTTTTTATTTTTTTTAATAAATTTGCAAATTTGAAAAAATTAAATAATTTAAAAAAACTTTTCACATTGTCATTATGGGGTATATAGTGTGTAGACATTTGAGGACAAAAATTACTTTATTCCATTTTGGAATAAGGCTGTAACATAACAACATGTGAAAAAAGTCAAGTGCTGTGAATACTTTCCGGATGCACTGTATGATGTCTGATTGGAGGGACTATCAGTGTTGATAGTGTTAGCTCGGCTGGTTGCATGGAAAACAAGAGTTATGTAACATCTCTGTTGGCCAGCCACAGGGGTCACAAAGTGATTTTTTATATGAGTGAATGTGCATTCAATCATTCTAGGTATCTTTCTTTATAAAGCAGCCTAAGTGGACAAAGCAATATGGTGAAAATTGAATTGTGTGCTAGACACTTCCCGTATATCTCTTTTAGAAGGTAAACATGAGTGCCCGGAATAGACTACCTGAAGATAAACACTGTGTTGCCTACAGGTGAACATCTAGAGTAAAAGCAACAACTCACTTTGCTTACATTTGATTCCTCCATGATACAGAGAGGGAGCTTGTCTCTTTAGGTCCACTCGCTTCTTTATTTCAGTCCATTGTAGAAAAAACATGGATTATCCCACTTCCTCACTTCATGTCTTTGCTGTCTGATTCTTCCTTGCGCGTTGAATCAGGCATGTTGTTGCTGACGTAGGACTCAGATGTGTCACCTCACCTCGGTGAGGTGACACACACACACACACACACTCAAATCTTATTACGCCATTCAAGATTACCTCACCACCCCCACGGAGAGCTTGACGATAGATTAGTTGATTGCCATGGACACAAATGCAGCTTAAATCCAATATAGCAGCACACTATACAGCTACAGAGTCCATTAAGAATGCTGTAGCACTCAGGGAACCTGCAGGCATCATATTCCATATACAGTATACTTTAATACAGCATGTCACTGTATACACTGTACAGTGATGTACTGACAAACACAACCTAAAGCACAAAAAGGCTATTTGAGCATAAATAAATGTCCTGTTATTATCGATTTTCACGTATTATTATTAAATTGCACGAAAAGGGTATTCAAATGTAATACTTTTTTTACATTCATACTGAAAAAGTGAAAGTGTCATACTTGTGGTTAGCTCTCCGGCTATAGGGCCCTAAGCAGTATTTTATTTTATTATTTAATAATCACTCTTTTTTTAATGTATCTTAAATATTTTATTTAAAAAAAACACACTTATCTGAAATTCCTGTTATATATTTTATTTTTTATAAATGTTCACACCTGTTTTAAATTAATATAATATTTATGTTTTTATTACATTTCTAGTTTAATTTTGTATTTACTACTTTTTAAATAAAACTTTAATTTAATTTGATGCATGTTTTGTACTAAAACGAAATAGTAAATTAAAAAAAAAAAATGTAATTCAAAATAACAAACTTAACACCTTTGCATATCTTCCTGACCAATCACTGGCAGCTTTGGCCGGGATTGGCCCCAGTAGGACTGTTTACCATCCTAGTGGCACTGTTAGTGCCACTAAAGACATTTAAAATGACTAGGGAAATTATCCATGACATTCTTATCACTGACAGAGCTGGAAGGGGCTAGGAATATGTTTTTGGTAAGCATATAAAGCACTCTGTCACTCATTAATTGACATGTTCCATGCGCTTCTTCATGGACCATGTAATAATATCGCTTTGATGTCATTTTAAAAATACCCCACAATTTGTATTTGGTGTAAACTTAATAGATGTTTGCTATGTTTTCAGGAAACTTTTGGTTTCACTGCTTGAATTGTTTTTTTTAAGTCTTATGGTATGAATAGTTTTACTATTTGTGTCTGTGAATGTGCATGCAGATGTTGTGATGTTCTTCTTCAGGCCACAAACTAATTGCGACTGAATCAACAGTGCCTATGCTGGTTGCACCCAAGTAGTGCACCAGATTTTGCCACAATTGCTTCGATTAGATAAAGTAGAACTTGGTAGCCCTTGCTTCAAGACACAATTAGACAATTCAACAATCAATTCCACTGCAATTCTTAATGATCAATTGAAAACCCAATCAGGTGAATCGAGGCAAATGGACTCCACTTGTTTGTCGAACACATTTCACCCCTTATCCAAGAGGCTTTTTCCAATTTAGCACCAGCTCCATTTGCCTCTATTCAACCATTGCTGATTACCATGACATGGAGGACTGAGAATTTACAATTAATACCCTCATTCAAAGTGGTCAAACTCAAGACCCGTATCATTTCACGTGGCTCACTACATCAAAGTGGCCGTGCCAGTAACTTGAGGGTTCCAGGTTCGATCCCCGCTTCCGCCATCCTAGTCACTGCCGTTGTGTCCTTGGGCAAGACACTTTACCCACCTGCTCCCAGTGCCACCCACACTGGTTTAAATGTAACTTAGATATTGGGTTTCACTATGTAAAGCACTTTGAGTCACTAGAGAAAAAGCGCTATATAAATATAATTCACTTCACTTCACTTCACTTTATGTGGCCCGGAACAACATTTTGCTGTGGTCCACTATGTAATTTTATGTGGTCCGCAACTACATTTTACGCGGCCTGTCATGACGTTGTATTGTGTCCAGCCATGTAATTTTATGTGGTCCGCCACATCATTTTAGGCTGGAAATAAAAACATTTTTAGGTAATCCAAATGTATTTTGTTATTTCACTTTTGACAGAAAAAAATACTGCATGCAACTGCATATGTTCAACACAGCAATATTATCTGATCATGCAACAAGATGTCCAATAATTATTTTTTTTGGTTAACAAAAATGAATACCTTAATATCTGTTTGTCATCTTGACTTAAAATTTCAAAACAAATTATCCATTAAAAAAAAGTTGCCATTGCAAATTGTGTAAAGAGGCTGTTATATGTTTTTATTCATATATTCCTTGTTACATGTGGCCCTTTGACGGCAGCTATAATTACGAGGTGGCCTTCAATTAAAACAAGTTTGTTCTAATTGATTATTACTGCTGTCGAATGTGAATCTGAATGTAACTTTTCCTGATATGGACACATTTGCTTTATTCTGTACTAGATTATTAAGTTTTCAATCAGCTTTTTGCAGAACTGACGATGAACATGATGGACATCCTATCTGACTTTGGGGGAGAGGCGGGGTACACCCTGTACTGGTCCCTAGTCATCACAGGACACATATAAACAACCATTTACACTCACATTTACACATATGTAAAGTTTAGAGTCTTCAATTAAACTAGTATGTTTTGGGGATGTGGGAAAAGGCTAGATTACCCGGAGAAAACTCACACTGTGAGGGCCACTTGTCAACCACTTGTCCGCATACATGCTAACCACGTCCACCGTTTAGATCTTCGGGCATATAACCTACCCTTAAAATCTATAGGGTTGTTGAGCTGTCAATACTAAAACTGCAGAGCAGTAAATTTAACATGCATGTTAACTCAGCTGCTATTTCAATGTCTGTTGTTACAGCAGCACCTTCGACAGCTTGGAATTGTGAATAGAACTATTATTTTGTATGATATAGTTTGCATAATCACTTTTACAACTACACTGTACAGTGATGCAACAGCCTCACCCTTTGATTGTGGTCTTTAGACGACTTTAAGGGAGCTGACTTTATTAGCAGCTATTTCAATGTTGCAGCACAGACGGTCATAGCCCACCTTCGACATTGCCAATATGTCTTGAAGTCCCTCGACTTGGCTGTGGCTTCGAAGAGAGAGAACAACTCAGCAGCGTGTGTGCATGTCTCTGGAAGTACCTGAACAAAAGATGGGTACTTCGGTCACTTCCACTTGTAACAACAGCTGTATGCACGCACAACACTTAAGACCTTCAGTATATCAGTATGTGGAATTAAATTATGGAATGGATTAAGTAAAGCAATCAAACAATGTACTAATATGATCCACTTCAAGAAACTCTTCAAACTTAATGTGTTTACAAAGTACAAAGAAGAAGAACCATGATAAACATTCTGGATTTATTCCATCCATCCATTCTTTCATTCTCAAAATAATCTTACTTATCTCATTATATGTAATATGACTTACTTCACCAACTACTATTTATTTGTTTATTTTTATTGTGATTACTTATGGAGTATATTGTGAATAAATTGAGAACAGGAAGTGAACAAAAGTTTTAGCAACTGTTATGTAAAAGAAAAGGGGTAGGATTAAATAAGCTCTGCTTCTTCCTACTCCTTTTCGAACATGTTGAAAAATGAAACTGTAAATTGTGATGTATCATGTGTGTATGCTTGCATGTTCGAAATAAACTCTGATCAACTCAACAACAACACACACAAAGCATGTTTAAATTATGTATATCTTGATTGGAGCTTGCTTGAGTAACCTAATAACGATGAGCATACCTTGGCTTTCACCATGCACACACGTCATTGATGAGCTGGCACAGTCACTCTGTCAGCCATCCCCACACCATCTGGTAGTAGGCCTTCACACCTTTGTAACTTCTCAGCTCGGGCAAAGAAACCCCCTAAAGTCAGGAAAGGAAAATAAAGGCAGAATTCCCTCAATAAACATATTTTCTCCAAATACAGCATCCTCTCCTGTGCTTTGAGTTTGCCTATGTAAGTTTTAGCAGGTTAAATGGTAAATGGGTTATACTTCAATAGCGCTTTTCTACCTTCAAAGTACTCAAAACGCTTTGACACTATTTCCACATTCACACACACATTCACACACTGATGGCGGGAGCTGCCATGCAAGGCCCTAACCACGACCCATCAGGAGCTAGGGTGAAGTGTCTTGCTCGAAGACACAACGGACATGACGAGGTTGGTAGAAAGTGGGGATCGAAGCAGGAACCCTCAGGTTGCTGGCACGGCCACTCTCCCAACCGCGCCACGCCGTCCCGGTTATTTGCAATGTGGGAAGCATTCTGACATACCTGACTACGTTATTTTAGCCATTAAGCGCCTAGTCCGGACTGTTGTTTACATATCTCCATGGTCACAAACCCAGTCGTGATGTAGTCGCATAATACTATTCTGCCACTAGAGGGCAGCACTTTACTGACCTTTACCAACTGCTTGTGGCGCTTTCCCAGAATGCAACGCAGCTTGAGGTTTATATTCCAACCCCCAAGCGTTTGCTGGTCACAGTATGAAAGGCTTTTGTGCGAGTATGAGTGTCGTGTGCGTGTTCTTGACTGCATTGGAAAGCGCGAGTGAGTGTTGTGTGAATGCGGCGTGCGTGTTCTTTTACCAAAAAATAACCTACACACTGATCTTATTTGATCTGGTCGTAGTTTCGGCTAGACTGCGACCAGAAATGATAAAAAAAAACGCTCGCTAGCCTCCGTGGCAATGGGCGGCAATGCACGAATGAAACCATCGTGGCCTCCGCACTTTTTAAGTTGTGGTTAGAAGTGATGAATCGATCAGATATACTAGTTCGGAGTGTGTTTGGATTCATTCCAAATATCACAATGGACAATGAGTAAAGAAGCGATTCTGATCTGACCGCAACAAAAGAGGAGCGCATACCGGGGAAAGCTAAGCTAGTCCTCGGCTAAAGCGAATGGCGTTGCTCCCCGTTGAACAGAAAGGAACAATACACTTTCAACTCTTATATGTTGCAGGAAGGGTTTAATCATAGGGTTCAACACTAAATGTCGGTAAAACATCACCCTGGGCTAGCTCACAGCAAGATCTAATTGGGTATTAGTTTAAGATTTTAAAGTAAGTGGCATAACTCCGAAAACACATATTTAAAGTCGCACTTTAGTTAGGTTTTATATACCATGGATCTGTTTCGAGTTTGATTTTTTAAAAACCCATTTCAGTTACAGACAAACATTGCGTGCGCTCCTCTTCTTCGGTTGTTTTATTATCATGTGGATATTAGCGCCGCCTCCCGGATTGGAATGTTAGTAGGAAGAACAAAGTGATTTAGCACTTTCAAGGAAATTCAAATGAGGAAGTAAAAAGCGGTCTAAAAAATGTTTAAATAAATAAGGTTATTATAAAGGAAGAAATCACTCTGAAAAAGTCATTCAATTCCTGGGTACAACTTCAGAGTTTTCAATCAATCAATGATCAATCAATGTTTATTTATATAGCCCTATATCACAAGTGTCTCAAAGGGCTGCACAAGCCACAACGACATCCGCGGTACAGAGCCCACATAAGGACAAGGAAAAACTCACAACCCCAATGGGACGTTGATGGGAATGACTATGAGAAACCTTGGAGAGGACCGCATATGTGGGTGACCCCCCCCCCTAGGGGAGACCGGATGCAATGGACGTCGAGTGGGTCTGACATAATATTGTGAAAGTCCAGTCCATAGTAGATCTAACACAGTGGTTTTTAACCTTGTTGGAGGTACCGAACCCCACCAGTTTCATATGCGCATTCACCGAACCCTTCTTTAGTGAAAAATAAAATGTGTTTTTTTTTTCAAATTCAAGACAAAGTTATGTTTTTTTTACTGGTGCACAAAATGAACCGTGCATCACCTTGTTCAAAGAACAACACCAATACAGTGCATGAACTCACAACAAATTACATGCCTGCAAATCAGTGTGACTTCTGCTGTTGCCTTTGAGAGACCTGGGGCCGTACTTATCAAGCTTCTTAGAATTACTCCTAAGAAGTCTGCTAAGAGTTGACTTCGGAGTAAATAAATTATTCGCTGAAAGCTGCACTTAAAAGTTAGTTATCAAGCGTCTTACTCACACTTTCAGCGAAGTGTAGGACTGAATCTTAAGTGTCACACTCAGAGCTGAATTACGACATTACTATGTGCCGTAAACGGAATTTTAGGTGACGTCATTTCTGTGTCCATAGAAATGACCAATCACGGAAGGGAATCCCTTGTCTAAGAATAAAGAAATATCTTAGAAATATTTAAGTGGACAATGGGAGTGTATATTTTGACAATAAACTACAAAATAATACAAAACAAACAAACAATATTGGCAATTACGAAAAAATAAATGTTTCCTTTTTGTTGCACCTTTCCTGCTTCCTGCTCCCAGACCGTAACAAAGAGGCAGGGGAGACACTTCTCCAGGATGTATGCTCGGGGCAACACCCTTCACTTTACCCGGCAGTGGGTCTCCACAGCGGACGACTTTAGAGTGAATGATGAGTCCAGCGATTAGTTGCAAATCTTGCTTTATTGATTGCTTGCACACAGGCAATCCAACACAAAACAAACTAGTCACCGCTCGCACTCACAATACCGCTCCCTCTCTTCTCTCGCCCACACACTCACTGACGTCACTCACCTCACATGCTGTAACCTAGCGTATGTGTGTGCCACACACATACGCTCATAACAATTTCTTTCCAATTCATTAATTAGGCAACTAATTTGAAACTGGTGTGGGTGGCTCTATACATACTAGCCCACTGCAGCCACATGCAGAAATCAACAAGGAATGGAAAATTATTAAATCTGTGACAAAAATAATACCCGCTCCGTCTAAACGATACCGTTTGATCAGCTGCTCGTCATCAAACAAAGATGAACGTTCGCGCACATCTCTCGCCTCAGTACCATCCCCTGCTGGCAACTCCTAACCACTTAAGACACCTCTGAAGGTCTCTTAAATATCATGGAGAGTAGGAATGATTCTTAGACTTAAGAACGTTGATAAAAAGCTTTTATTCTTAAGTTTGAGAGTAGGACTAAATTTCGCAAATTCTCAGGACTTAAGTGTAAAATGGCACTCTAAGAAGCTTGATAAGTACGGCCCCAGGTCAGATATGCGCCATGGCAAGTGCTACTCTCATGTCATTTTTACAGCAAAGTCTGTTCTTTTTCTTCGTTTTTATGTTCAGCATCCTTTGTAACAAATGGTATAACAAATTCCGGGGCTTTCTGAGCAATAGCTGGATACTTTTCCATTTGTCGACACCAAAACGTTGAGACCGTTGTTGTTCTGAAGAGTTGCTGTTGAACCTGGCTCTGCTGAATTTCAATGATTTTGTTGAGGTATTCATCATTGACGGCTGTCACCAATGCCGGATATGACTATTGTAGGGAAATATCCGTCGAGAGACTTTGCAAGCTCCTCTAAGTGTGTGGCAATTCAATTGGCAATTGCATACTTGCCAACCTTGAGACCTCCAATATCGGGAGGTGGGGGGTAGGGGGGGAGGGGTTGGGTGGGGGGCGTGGTTGGGGGCGTGGTATTTACCGCTAGAATTCACCAACTCGAGTATTTCATATATATATATATATATATATATATATATATATATATATATATATATATATATATATATATATATATATATATATATATGTATATAGATATGTATGTATATATATGTATGAAATACTTGACTTTCAGTGAATTCTAGCTATATATATATATTTATTTTATTTACATAAAAGAAATTCTTGAATTATCTATCCATTAGATGACAGTATTGTCCTGTTTAACTTCTCCGTTCATGACTGAGTATATCATTTCGGCCACCGTGTTCAATGGAGAAGTCTGTTCTACATATTTACAGGCAACATACACCTTTCCCTTCAAACTGTCCTGGATGAACTGAAATTCTTGTTTCCATTCGTTTTGGAACTTGCAAGCGTATTTATATTGTGGGAAAGCGGACGTGAGAATAGGCTGTCCCCACTCAGTCTCAGGTCCGCATTGAGCTGGAGGGGGCGTGGCCTCCAGCTCCGCTGAATACCGGGAGTTTGTCGGGAGAAAATCTCTGCCGGGAGGTTGTCGGGAGAGGCGCTGAATACCGGGATTCTCCCGCTAAAAACGGGAGGGTTGGCAAGTATGCAATTGTTTGCTTCAGTTCCATGGGTACAGAAATGTCTCCGAATCCAGACACATATCGTCGCTCACATGTTGCTCCACTGAATGCTCAAAAGTTTTTGCGTTTGCTCAAGCATATGGAAATTTAGAGGGAACATTGTTTGGGGGTATCCATAATACGCCGATAAGGAGAAGTTTTTATTTACAAGTCTTGACCTCTGCGGTGGAGGCTCTGCCGAACCCCTGAGGCCGACTCACCGAACCCCTAGGGTTCGATCAAACCCAGGTTAAGAACCACTGATCTAACATAATAGTGAGAGTCAGAGATTTTGTCAATTCACCATGTGTCCAAGAGACAGAGCATTATAATGTCGTTTTTTCTCTCTCCACTGTGTGATTACAATATAATGTAACAATATAACCGTGCAAAAAATATCTACTATAGAGAGAAATTTGAAATAAAAAGTGCATGAGCATATAAAATATTTACTTGTGACAATAAACAACTGCAAACACTGCCACATGTAAGGTGAGGTTGATTTAACGTGATTGTAAGACAGTGTTTTTCAATATTTTTTGAGGCAAGGCATGTTATTTTTCTTTAAAAAATCCCGAAAGCACACCACCAGCAGAAAACGTTAAAAAATTAAAATCCACCAGGTCGTCGTGCCTTATTTTGAGTTTGTTGGTGTTTTCCTGTGTATTGCTTTAGTTTTTGTCTTGCACTGTTATTTTGGTGGCCCTTCCTGTTTTGTTGGCGTTTTACTGTATCAGTTTCATGTCTTCCTTTGAGCGCTATTCCCCACACTTGCTTTGTGTTAGCAATTTAAGTTGTTGCTATCCTGCTTTGTGTGGACATTTTTGATTGTCATGTCATGTACGGATGTACTTTGTGGACGCCGTAAGTTTTTGCTGTCGTCCAGCAGTCTGTTTCTGTTTAATTTGTAGCCAGTTCAGTTTTACTTTTGTTTTGCATAGCCATCCCTATGCTTCATTGCCTTTTCCTTTTCCTTTTGTTCATATTTGGTTCAAGCATTGCATACCTTTTTACCTGCACGATGCCTCCGGCTGTGGTCTGCATATTGGGATCACAACAAACCATCCTCGTCTCACCCGACACATTCCGACTTTTACATAGCAATTAACTACCTGTTGCCACCTACTGATATGGAGTATTACATGGTTACCCTGCCGAGCTCTACACAGCAAAGACACCAAGTAACGACACATTATTTGCAGATTATAATTATTGATTTGCAAAACCAGACAATATCTCACGGCACACTCGCGGCACAGTGGTTGAAAAACACTGTTAAATGTAAGGTATGAAGTTATTGAATGAGAGGAGCAGTTCACTGTGTCCAGTTTATGGGTGAGGAATTTTAGTTACTTTGAGTTTACAACCCCCTGGCGCTGTTTTGTATTGTTTTTGTACTTATTTTGATTATTATTTCTCAACTGTTTGTAAATGTTGCAATTTATAAATAAAGGTTTATAAAATTAAAAATCAATAAATTAAAAAAAGAAAAAAGTTTATGGGCGAGGAAGACAGACGGGGGTGATTGTTTGAATTTATTTGTGCTGCTATCCTGGCCAGGACCCCTTTATTATAAATCCTAACCGGTCTATTTCCTGGTTTAATAAAGGTCAAATACTGCGGCATGGTCATGCTGGACCTTCAGAAGGCCTTTGACACCGTTAACCGCGTTATACTGTTGGATAAGCTCAGAGCAATCGGATTTGATAAAACCTCATCGAGCTGGATGCAATCTTACTTGGAGGGGAGGAAACAGGTGGTAGAGTTGAACGGCACCGTGTCCCCCCCCCCCCCCCCCCCCCTCTCAGTAAGCTGTGGAGTCCCCCAAGGCAGTATATTAGGGCCTTTACTGTTCCTAATATACATAAACGACATGTCATCAGCATGCGACTGTGAATTGTTTTTGTTTGCGGATGACTCGGCCCTGCTGGTATCCGGCAAGGACAAGTCACAGGTGGAGAAAATCCTCAGTGCTGAAATTTGCACCTGGCTCGCTGACAACAAGCTATCCATACACTTGGGTAAAACGGAATCCATCCTATTTGGGTCCCACATCAACCTTAAGAAAGTCAATGATTTCACTATAAAAGTGGGTGACATTGTTATCACCAGGAAAGATGAGGTCACCTACCTAGGTTCCATTCTAGAGGCTAATCTTTCCTGTGATAAAATGGCAACCAAGGTAATCAAAAAGGTCAACCAACGAACGATATTTCTCTATAGAATCTCCTCTCTGGTCAACAAAAGCACCATGAAGATTCTGGCGGGAATTAACTCTCATTCAACCCTTTTTCGATTACGCATGCACCTCCTGGTACCCTAGCACATCCAAAACCCTCAAATCTAGACTCCAAACATCCCAGAACAAGCTAGGCAGATTACTTCTAGACCTCCACCCCAGATAACACCTCACTCCTACCCACTTCTCCAAAGTGGGCTGGCTCAGGGTGGAGGACAGAGTAAAACAACTTGTCTATAAAATCCGCTACACCTCCCTGATACCGAAGTATATGTCAAACTACTTCCTTAACCTTCAACACCAAAGCGGCAAAATGATCATCTACAGGGACATCATCTCGAATGATGAGCTGTTTACAGACGTCTACAAAATCACAGACACCCCCATCTTCTACGAAGTTGAAGGAAAGCACATCACTTTCAACACCAGAGGGAGCTCCACTAACCACGTTAAACCCAGACTCCGATCTAACAAAGGTCTTAACTCATTCTCTTTCTATGCCACATCAATATGGAATGCACTCCCAACAGGTGTAAAAGAAAGGGCATCTCTATCCTCCTTCAAAACTGCACTAAAAGAACACCTCCAGGCAACTTCAACCCTAAACTAACACCCTCCCTTCCTCATCATACCTCTTCGGATTGTAAATAATCAAATGTAAATAATCAAATGTAGACACTTTTTCTTATACTTTCTGATCTCTCTCTCTGTGTCCACTATACTTGCTGTACATATCCTACCAAGTCAGTCCTACACTATTCCAATGTCCATTTCTCTGATGATGCAATTGTTGATGACTGAAGTGTTGATACCAACCAAACCTACCCCCCCCCCCCCCTCTCCATATCCCACGTGGCGAAGTTGGTAGAGTGGCTGTGCCAGCAATCGGAGGGTTGCTGGTTACTGGGGTTCATTCCCCACCTTATACCATCCTAGTCATGTCCGTTGTGTCCTTGGGCAAGACACTTCACCTTTGCTCTTGATGGCTGCTGGTTAGCGCCTTGCATGGCAGCTCCCGCCATCAGTGTGTGAATGTGTGTGTGAATGGTGAATGTGGAAATACTGTCAAAGCGCTTTGAGTACCTTGAAGGTAGAAAAGCGCTATACAAGTATAACCCATTTATCATTATTTATTTATAATGTATATACTCTAATGATTATCTTGTGTGATGACTGTGTTATGAAAATAGTATATATCTGTATCATGAATCAATTTAAGTGGACCCCGACTTAAACAAGTTGAAAAACTTATTCGGGTGTTACCATTTAGTGGTCAATTGTACGGGATATGTACTGAACTTTGCAATCTACTAATAAAAGTTTCAATCAATCAATCAAACTAACTATTTCGAAGAGTTCATGAATTTGCATACTCCTAAATTCATAGGAGGCAAAGTATCGCGATAGCATACGCGAGTCTTGGAATTACGTCAGGTTGTGTATACACGTGACTCTAACGGACCAATCACCTTTCAGCTGCGACTAGCTGAGCGCGCTGGGACGAAAGGAGGAAAGCGCATGAGGGTGTTGTGGTCGCCTGGTTCCTGCATCAACACAATGACAGATATGAGGACAAAACAGGGACTGAGCCATGCTCAGAAAACCTCACAAACCCTGGTCTGTTCAGGCAGCCAGACAAGTGACGCCGGACCAGACGGCTGTTTTGTTGAGGGCGCGATACTTCGCATCGCCATGAAAAACTTCCTGTAAGTTGCTGTTAACAAACTGTTAAACTTGAAAGTGAAAGATAAGTGCTGTCACTTTTATAAAAATTTGGGAAGTCAACTATTCTGCTCGCAGAAACATCACAGTACATTAGCTTGTGCTGGTTAAAGATGCCTTTATCCACGGTAACAAACATTACTTGTTAGCCCTCCGGTGACTAGCTAACGAGCTGCAGTGGAAATGCGCATGCGCACTTCATAAACGTAAATTGTATTGCGTGAGAAGACTATTGCTTACTATTTGTGCACTTTATACAGTAGTGTCCAGCGAAGCTTGATATCTACAAAGAAATCAAACTTGGTTTCAATTGCTACTGATAAGTTAATAGGTGTCATTTACTTCAGCTTTGCAACATCCACAGAGGCTTTTAAAGAGAATCCATTATTATAAAAAAACAAGCGCATCTAAAACGGCATATATATTTTTAAGTCAAGTCAGTTTATTTATACAGCACATTTAAACAACCAAAGTGTTGCACTTGGCACATAAGACAATAAAACCAACAAAACAGTGAATAATACAATAAACCGTAATAGGATGACAGCAATTCTTTGTTAAAACTGTTGAGGTAAAACCATAGTGCTTTTTGCAGAATGCTTGTGAAAATAGATGTGTTTTTAGCAAAGTTTTATAATGTTCTAGTATTTGTGCAGACCTAATGTGCGGCGGATTGTTCCATAAGTTGGGGGCAGCCACAGAAAAGGCTATGTCCCCTGTAATGCTTAGTCTAGAGTCTGGGATTGACAGGATCTTTTTTTATCTGTGTGAATGAAAACACCAGAGATGGGAAGATTAACCAGTTTTTGATCGAACTGCAGACAATGCGAACGCGTTACTAGAGCAGCTTTAAACTCCCTGCTTGGCACTCAGCATCAAGGGTTGGAATTGGGGGTTAAATCACCAAAAATGATTCCCGGGCGCGGCCACCGCTGCTGCCCACTGCTCCCCTCGCCTCCTAGGGGGTGATCAAGGGTGATGGGTCAAATGCAGAGAATAATTTCGCCACACCTAGTGTGTGTGTGACAGTCATTGGTACTTTAACTTTTAACTTTAAATCGCTGTGGTTTAGGGGGAATGTATCAAATACATAAAATGTTGGTGTATTTTAACAAAAAAATTAAGTGTGTTTTTAAATTATTTTTAGTTGACACAACAAGAATTGTGGGTAGGCCCGCATACGTAACAACAACAAGGCAATCTAGGATGGGCTTATAAACATTTACCTCAGCACTTAAAATCTAAGGTTGGACAACTCTATGGGTAGTACAAGAGAAACAGGCATTTAGATCGAGCTAACACTATTTGCAAAATGTAACACACTGATAGTACAACTAACCATTCAACTCACTCGAAATGGCGACATTATCAGCATGTACAAGACGTGATGCATTGTGATCAGGATGTAAATTGGATCTGATCTAATTGCCAATAGATGAAGATCTATCTTAAATGTATACGATCGTTGCTTGTGAGTCAAGATGTATATTTTGCTCCTAAGAAACACCATTGAGTACATCACATGTATTAATATGGTCTTATACAGTATATAACTTTATCCTCTGACAGGACATACGACTACGCTGTGGTTCGTCCTGGACCAAACCTGAATATGATTGTTGGGGCTAATGGAACAGGCAAGTCCAGCATTGTGTGTGCCATCTGTCTGGGCCTAGCAGGCAAGACTTCTGTCCTGAGTAGGGGAGAAAAGGTAAAAAGACACTCTGCTGCTTCACCATCAATATTGACCAATTGCATGGTCACTGTTGACTTTTTTGCCGTAGGTTGGCGGTTATGTGAAACATGGATGCAATAAAGGATCTATTGAAATTGAACTGTAAGTTGTTTTTAGCAGTTTACAAGTGTTATTCTGTGACAAATCAATTGTTTAATTATGATCTGTGAGTAACAACAGTCGTATTGGTGACCACATTAACGCCTTGTTCATTCAGTTTTAGGAGTGATGGAAATGTAGTGATTAATCGAGAGATCATCATGGAAAACAATCAATCCGTGTGGACGCTGAATGGAAAACATTCTAACCAGAAAACCGTTGAAGAAGCGGTCAAGGCTCTACGTATTCAAGTCAGCAACCTTTGCCAGTTCTTGCCACAGGTAAGCTTCTGTCATAGTCACATTGAGCATTTACGACAATATTTTTTTAAGTCCTCCTGAAATTGTGTTGGGGGTTTTTCTGCACAAGGAAAAAGTTGGCGAATTTGCCAAAATGTCTAAGATTGAGTTGCTGGAGGCAACTGAGAAGTCTGTGGGTCCACCGGAGATGTACGAATATCACTGCGAGCTCAAAAACTTTCGCACAAAAGAACGAGAACTAGAGGTGAACATGGAGCTGTTAATTATGAAAAAAATGTTTGTCAAAATAATCCATAACCATATACTGTAATACCATGTAAACGTGTTACTTTTGCTATTATGAATGACTGTCTTCTTTTTTTAAATTTAGAATGTTATTAAGGAGAGGAACAGTTATTTGGAGAAGTCAAAGCAGAGAAACGAGCGAAATAAACACGATGTAAACCGTTATTATGAAAAGAAGAGGCATCTGGATGTGATTGAGTTGCTTGAGAAAAAGAAACCGTGGGTGGTAAGTGGCTGAAATTAATTTGGTGCCCATCAGAGAATAAAATCCTTATGACTGTAGTGTGCCCTCTGCTTGTAGGAGTATGAAACCACCCGCAAGGATCTTGAAGATGTGAAGAAGGAGCGAGACCATGTTAAAAAGCAGCTCACCGCCCTGAAACAGGCCCAAGTGCCCATGTTGACAAAGCTCCAGTCCATTGAAGAGCAGCTGAAGCCCACTGAAACACAAATGAAGGAAAAGGTTGGCACTCTTCAGTATCAAAGTTCATTAATGTGCCCGACAGAACACTTCAATGTTTGCAATTAACAGTATATTCGTCACTCGCTACATCGTGCTTCAAATATTGCGGCTTAATTTATTTTCTTTTTTAAAGCATATTCTATATTATTTTTCCCCAAATTAATAATTTTCAAGCATGTACATTGCTAAATGAACTAAAAAATATCAGTACTACACTAGTATTGGCCACTGAAGGAGACTGATTGGCTAAGCCTTTTTTACCTTATTGGATTAAAAGAGTGTAAAGGTGACTAAAGGGTGTTATTGCATGTCTCAAAGGCCCTTGAGATATTGAAAAACATGTTTAGAAGGTAACACGTTTTTTATACTCTTGAAAATATTCAATTTATAATTAAGAAATTTGTTGGGACCAATTAAACGCGATACACAAGCGATTACTGTATCTTTTTTCAACTACTACAGCAATGCCATATTTTTTGTCTCAAATTCTTGTCCCCATACACATTTAGTTTTTTGTCCCTAAAATTGAGCTGTTAAAAACTCCGGCTAAAGTAGAGATTTTTTAAAAAATCATAACATTAGGGTTGTCATTAGAAATTAGTGACATTAAGTTACATTACGTTAAGAGTTTTTGTTTCATTTTGTGCAGCCGAAGACATGTGTGTGGGCCTTAGAACATGCACAGGTGTTTAACAATATGTTCCTGGGTTAGATAACTGTGCTGATTTTTAAGATTGTGCACACGTCATGTAATTGTAGGCGTTATGATGCGCAACCAAGTCAGCTGTGGTTGCTTTTTCTAGATTGACTAGATTAAATTATTTTTCAGAGTTCTGCAATCAAAGACGCCTCCCTGAGTTGTAAACAGAAACAGGATCAGTTGGATCGAATCCACAAAGAGGTGAGTTACAAATCCTATACCATAATTGACTTGAATGTAAGATGACTCCTATTTTTAATAGAGACCTATGATGAATTTTGTCTTTTTATGATATACAAATTTCACAAAGTTGGATACTCTTGTTAAACAATGCTAAAGCGTCAAATTGTAATGTCCATGCATTTTGGCATGTGTTTGCACGCAGTTTTGGGTCCCTCTGTTAGCGGGGTTTTGTGACGTGTTGTGACGCTACAGTGAGGTGGACACTCTTACTTACTTTCTGAATCCTCTTCACACTTTGCAGTGTATAGTGCATCCATAGCTGAATGCCAGTTCCTTCTGTTCTGGGCAAATCTCCTTGGGCTGTTCCATGTCTGGTTGTTTAGTTTCATTTCGTGGTCTACTATTCTTCTCCATGTACCCTTTGGTCTTCCTCTCTTTCTCTGCCCTTGTGGTGTCCATCGCATAACCCTAAACCAGGAAAAAAATCCCATTGGGATTAAAAACTTTTTTCTTGAAGGGTATGTGTAATGTAATTGCAAAACATTTAAGTGACTGGGTGGACATCAAGTAAAACAGCGATTTGGAGAGTTTGTGTTCGCTGACAAGCCTATCGCTGAATTTATGTTTTATCATAACAACAACATGACTGCAAATTGTTTGTTGCTTCTCTTGGACTGCTTTGGTATGTGTGTACACATTCTCTGTGCATACGTATCAATGATTGACAGGCTGAGTGACTGCCGTTAACACCAATGATTTTATTCGGGACGGTAAAATTTTTTACTACACAAACTTAGTAATTATAAAAAATATAGACCTTTTTAACACAAATGTGTTCTTTTGAACCACTAATGGTAACACAAGCTAGCCAATGATGGGTTTCTTATAAATTTTGGTATAAAAAATTTAACTGTGAGCAAGTTGCAAACAGCCCCTTTAATTATCGAACATTTGTAGGTTTGGATCAGAGGAATGTCGTGAGTTTGTAAAGCTCTTTGAGACACTATATACATAAACATTTTTGATTGATTGATTTTATAACATTTGTTATGACACAAAAACACACACTCCATGGTGGTAAAATAAGTGTAAAAGGTAAAAAAACTAAATAAAAAAAACCCAGTATAACGCCCCTGCATCTATCTAGATCAGTTGTTCTCCCAACTTTTTTCACTAAGTACCACCTCAGAGAAAACTTGGCTCTCCAAGTACCACCATCATTAACCGACATTAAGATACAGTCGTGTAGTAGACCTAGGTACTCAATAAAAGGCAGAGGTTTTATTTAACACGTATATTTAATATTTTTGGCCTTGGAAGGGACTGCAGATAGGGGCAGAGCCTAAAAAAGAGAGGTAGATCAACTAGTCTTAAAAAGGGGTCTATTTTAAAGGCTAGAATAAATAAATGAGTTTTAAGATGGGATTTAAATGCTTTTACTGAGGTAGCATCTCCAACGGTTACCGGTAGGGCATTCCATAGTACTGGAGCCCGAATAGAAAACGCTCTATGGCTTGCATACTTTTTTTTGAGTTCTGGGAATTACTAACAAGCCGGAGTTCTTAGAATGCAGATTGCTGGCCGGGACATATGCTACAATACAATCAGCAAGATAGGATGGAGCTGGACCGTTTCGTATTTTATACGTAAGTAGCAAAACCTTAAAGTCGCATCTTAAGTGCACAGGAAGCCAGTGCAGGTGAGCTACTATGGCATAATATGATCAAACTTTCTTGTCCTTGTCAAAAGTCTAGCTGCCGCATTTTGTACCAACTGTAGGCTTTTAATGCTAGACATAGGGACACCAAAAATAATACAGTAATCGAGACGAGCATGTATTTTTCAGTTCCGTGTCATATTTTTGTCATTGTTAATTTGTATTTTTTATCACAAATATTTAGAAGAAAAACATGCTTTCCCTAGAAATAACACAAAATAAATTGTACGCTTTAACACTTTTCATTCATTGTTGCTATGAACCAATCACATCACTCTGCCTATCCACAGATCGAACACATAAAACAAACATTTAAAATGAAGCAGACAGAAGAAGAAGATCAGCGGAAGCGCATCAGCAATGCCAAATTAACCATAGAGGACTTGAAAGCCGAGCTCGCCAAAGTCGCCGACCAACCTGACCTCAGTCCAAAGATAAATGCAGTCAACACTGAGCTAAGGCATATCCAGGTTGAGAAGGCAAGGATTGAAGGAGAAAAAGCCCAACTTCGTAGGGAGAAGGACAACCTATTTGCAGAGTTGAAAAGTACATTCTTTTTGGCCACATTTAAATCATCAGAGCACATGTTTACAGTGTCAATTGTGTTTCATGTGATATTGCTGTAATTGACAGTGTTGGAAAGAAAGCTAAGTGACTTGAACAACATGATGAACGCCAAAGAGGAGAAGCTGCGTGGACGCCACAACGACACGTACAAGGCTCTGCAGTGGTTCAGACAGAACAGAAGTCTATTCAGTGGAAATGTTCATGAGCCCATTATGCTTGTGGTGAGTCTGATGCTGCAGATAGCATCAATGTAACAGTCATGCTGCTGCAGTTGTATACAGGAATATGCACATTTCAGTCTGTATTGCTTTATATCGGACAGTCCTGGCACTGATCGGTGGTCTAGTACACACATGGGGTCTGGTGTTCTTATTGCTGACAATAATTGCCAATCTTTGAGACATGCAAGATTTATGTGTCTTCCCATTGCGACTTGGGGGGTATTGCAGGAAGCAGGTTCAGTAAAAATTCTGACTATGTAAACTCTGAGATAAGGGAAATTAAGAGTTTTCCTATCCAAACGAGGTAAGCCAAACCAGTTACCAAAGATTTTCTTAAACAAACCCTGAATTGTTTCAAGTCTTCTCCCTCCTGATAAACATGAGGCAAGTTGTCAGACATGAAGTGTTTACTTTGTAACTAGTAGATGTTAAAATAAAACTTATTCATGAATATTTTTTATACTCTTTTTATTAAAATCTGTCCTCTCCAGCCACTCAGGAAAGTCATATTGTTGATGTAGACTACTGATTGTGATCACAGCTACAGGACAGCTTGCTAACCTATTCGACTTTAACTGTGGTTCAGATTCACTAAAGTAAGTGAAACAAAAGTGCCAAAAAGCTGTTGCCTAGCAACCCAAAGCTAAACAACAAAAGGGAAACAGTTGGACATATTTTAAACACTTCTGACCTCACAAGCTATCTACAAGAAAGGCTGACAGCTCTGGCTGTATGTGGTATGTGAAAAAAAATGCAGACGCTAACAACATCAACAGCTTCACTTCGCTGCTGAGCAACCATGAGCATGACAAGAAGCGGTAAAAAAGGTGGAACTGGACTTAAAAGCGTTAGTAAGAAATCTACAAGACAATGTTAATGAGACACGAAGCAATGTCGACAATCTTCAGGAACAGATTATCAATGGTGTAAACATCTCCAAAACCAGATTATCAAAGACAGAAAATAATCTTGTAATGATCTGATGGAATCAATTTAGATTTTATTCCATATTAATCCTCCATTTGTTTTAACATGTTAAAAAGAAACATGAATAAACTTTAAATCAACTAAGATTTGCATTCAAATTCATGCATTGACTGGTAGTATTTGTGTGTCAATTCAGTCCAATATTATTTTACTATATGAAGGGAGAAGCGGTTGAAAATGGATGGATGGACTTTTTAAAGAAATTATTTTTCACCATAAACATGCATTAACACTTTCAGTTCCATCTGGGTAAAGATAGATGACCTTTTCTGTCCATAGTTGCAATGGTTAATTGTATAATCAGCGCTTTATTGATCATGGTTTTATATTGTGGTCAACATACTCAGGATTGATTGAACTAATTCAGATCGGCTGTTCTGCACCTTAACATTTAGAGTTTCTCATCTTAGGGTCGAACAACTCAGACTGTAAGTTTAAACACAGTGTTTGTTGAACCTCTACTTAGAATACCCCACAGTTTTTCTGTAACGTGCATTTAGTCTTGATATGTTGCTGAGATGATGATCCTTAGTGGTGTAATAGTACACACTTCACCCTTTCATGGCATATGTATTATACTCTATACAGTATATTCATATTAATATTTTTTTGCTTTTTATTTTGCTTTTTCAGATCAACATGAGAGATCATCGCTTTGCTAAGTACGTGGAGACCCACATCTCTTTTAATGACTTGCGGGCATTTGTCTTCCAGAGGAAAGATGACATGGAAAAATTCATGATGGAGGTGAGAATGGTTTGGATTATGGGAGCTATGGTAATTAATTAAAAGTAGGTCCGTCAAAAATGATTAATCACAAAATAATATCACATCAATCAAGTATATATACACAGATTAATAAAGCAATTTATTTTGAGCTTTAACGATTCCTTACCTGAACCACGGGTGGTTATCTAAAAGGCTGTGCAGGTTGTTATATGGTCATTGATCAAGGCAGTGCAAAGTTGAGTGAGGAGACTGACTGGTGTGCTCAGTGGCAAATGTCACTTCAAAATAAACACTGACTGGGCGTAAGATAAAACTGTTACCAAGTTTTGAGCAAGTACATGATGTGCATTCAAGTAAAACATTAAAATAAAATAAAAATCCTCTATGACATTCTGATGATTAAGTTGCATTTGTGTCTAAATATTGGCATATTTTTTCATGTTCATTTAAATTTAGCAAGCAAGTAATAACCTGTGATTAATCATTAATAATACAAAAGTGTGATTAATCTGATGAAAAAATGTAATCATGCCACCACTAATTATAAGCAAACTGAATGGGAAGAGAGTACCGAGTTTAAACTATGAATATTCCTGCCCCCAGGTCCGTGACAAATTGAACTTGAGGGTCAATTCTATTTTTGCTCCTCTGGAGTCGTGTTCGGGACGTCCTCCATCGCGGAATATTGAGTCTTTGAGGTAAGAGATTTAACATTATCTGTAATATTTTTTTTGTGTCTTACTGCCTTGCCTTACTAACAATGTTTCATTATCTTTGCAGGCGTTTCGGTTTCTTCACCTTTCTTAGAGAGATGTTCGACGCCCCCGATGAGGTGATGAGTTACCTGTGCCATCAGTATAAAGTGCATGATGTCCCTGTGGGCAATGAGCAGACCAAAGCCATGATTAAAACGGTATGCTTGTCATTCCCCAAAAATAAATGTAGCAGCAGTAATTACTGTGCTATTTTGACACTTTGCAGGTGATTGAGGAGCCCTACCTAAAGGTGTTGTACACAACAGATGAGAGGTACACAATAAAGAGGTCCTTCTACTCCAAGAAGATAAACACAAGTAACACATCAATATATCCCTCCCAGTATCTTAACATCACTGTGGATGCTGAAGGGAAACAGCAGGTGGAGCAGCAGATAAAAGTGAGCTGCAGTTGGAATAGCCTGACTTTTTTTTCTTTCTTCCAAATGGATTTTGTGTTGTCCCCCATATGACATTAAACATCATAGGTAGGTTTCTTATAAAAAAATGTGTTGTTTATCCTCCCTGCATGCAGGTCATCCAGTCAAGATTACGAGACATTGATGAGATTTTAAAGACGATGCAGAAAGAAGCGTCGTCACTGGACCGCCGTGACAACGAGCTGTTATCCGAAAAGAAGGAACTCTTGGAATTAAATGGCAAAAAGAGACAACTACAGCAGAAAATCAACACCAAACAGGACAGGTATTATTGAACCCATTATGCAGACTTATTATATATAAATGACGATTCTAGCAGATACTGTATGTGAGGACTTGTCTGACAGACTATTTCCATATGTTGTTAGACTGAGGCAGATGGAGCAAGGTGGAATTGATCTGAAGAACATTCAGGAGGAAACTAAGGAGAAAATTGCTGCTGCCAATTCCCGAAAGACATCTGTAGTTGCTGGTTTAATGGCACAAATGAAGGTAAAGTGTCCAGTTATTTTTGTTTATGTCCAACTTTTTGTCTAAAGCTATTTACATATCAGCCACGGTGAACAGAAGCATTTTATTGCTGGGTTGCAACCACATGTCCTAGAGCGGTGCTATTCAACTGGTGTTTCGGGGGCCAAATCTGGCCCGGGAATTACTTCAGACTGTCTCAAAAGTTCAGATCAAAGCTTGTTAGAGACTAATATTTTTGCAGCAAATTCATAAAATCACTAGCACATTCCTCTTGTATAGAGGAACTTTGACCACAGTAAACACAGTGGCCGGTCTTTACATTGAAAGATTTCACCTCCTAAAGACCAGCATCCATTGTAGTGGACATGTAGGCCATGTCCACACGAACACGGATAGTTTCAAAACAATCTCCATTCACAGAGGTGTTGTTTCTAAACGGTCTCTGTCTACACGCAAATGCATACACCTGCTGTCATTCACATTTTGTCCAATCAGAAGCCTGGAAAAGCAGCAGACGCCGACTTGATGGCATTACACCCCTGTCATTATGTTTATTTTGATATACCAGACATACAATGGCAAGTACATTATCTTTTTAACCAGCCTGCACTTACAGAGCCCCGGTAACTGTATGACTCTTTTAAAAAGTGTCTGAAGTGCGCAGATGTGCCTATGCTGCTGAAACGCAACACTCGTGGAACTATAACATGTTTAAACAGCATCATGGTGATATATTACACACACTAACAAGGAGCCAAGGAAATTTCTTGAATGTTGAGTGCCTAAAGCGAAAGGAAGTGTGTGTTCCGCTGCAAAACTCTTGTGAAATTATAACGCATTTAATCATCTATATATATTACATGTGAAATGAAGTGTTTATTGTCTTTATTATCAGTACACACTAACAAGGAGGTAGGATACACCATGTTTTTGTTTTTTTAGTCACTCGGGCGTGCCACATGCGCGCGCACGGTCGTGCCCGGCTACATTTACACAATAGGAACCAACACATAAGTTAACTCTGTGATCTGTCCTTAAAATAGGGATGGAAAAACATTAAATAATGTTGCACCTTTCTTATGACAAAAAAAGCAAAACGTCATGGTTGCCGAAGTTGTCCCATCAGTTGCTGATCCGACAGCGATCGTATTCAAAACAGCTGGCGGTCATTGGAGCTGACGGGAGTGTCTCAGCGTCTTTCAAAGCCTATTTTGATGCGTCTTTTCATCAATGTAGAGTGAAAATAGCAGCATGTTTACGTTCAAACATACAATAACTCTTCTTGTGTTTAAAGCCAGGAAGGCAGTTTTGTTAACTATACTGGAATTGACTGCGCACAATCATCAGATGAGTACAAATCTCTGTGTGAGCCGTGTACATGCATATGCTGAACAGGAATTTTTGAAACCTCTTCACTTTGGCCATTCTTTGCAAGTGTGTGCGTTAAGGACACAAATATGCGTTTGTGTGGACAAGAGGCTTATACGCAGAGTTAAGTATGCATTTATTAAGTATCCGTGTTTGTGTGGACATGGTTATTTGCACAACGGCACTATTTTTTCTGAAATGTGTAACTCTGACAAAAGAAACAGACCAAAACCAAATGAGCACTACAAAGGATTCTGGTTTTCAAAATAAGTATAATAGTGAATGAAGAAGTTTTGCCCCCATGGTTTGTAGCTTTCTGGAAATGGGGCCAATGGCCAATGGTGTCAATGGGGCTTAGAACAAAAATACAGCGTTACACAGTGTAGCGATTGTACTTGCGTGAAAAAGTCCTTCAATGTGCAATTACATTTGCGTGTTCTCTGGATTCATACACACGTGTAGATGCAGGAATGCATGACTTACACTCGGGAGGCAACACTAAATTGGCCGTAGTGTGTGAATGTGAGTGGGAATGTTGTCTGTTGTCTGTGTTGGCCCTGCGATGAGGTGGCGACTTGTCCAAGTTGTACCGCGCCTTTCGCCCGAATGCAGCTGGGATAAGCTCCAGCCACTCCTGTGATCCTGAGAGGAACAAGCGGTAGAAAATGTATAGATGAAGCACGTCTCACACTCGACGGAAAAGTGCTTCAAGACTCTACTTGGCACTTTGTCTAGCTGTTAGTCCTGCTAGCGTGACTCAAGAAGACAAGCAGCTGTGCAGGCATCCACACCCGTTGTCATTTAATAATGCACGCTGAGAACCCCACTGAAGTGAAAGGGGGCAACCAGCTGCAAAGCTCGGTAAAATTCAGTTCATGCTGTCGGGCGAGGTAGTTGGTGCGGTAATGGAGCTTTGCCCATACACAATGACCTCTGGCGTGAGCGAAAGGCGCTTCACAGGGCACAAAGATAAGTCTGCTTTTCTGCTCCCATGACTGTGAAAATGCTTGATTTGATATGCAGCGGAGCGTACTTTTTAAATGATTACTTTTGTTTAAATCGTACCAGCTAAAACCGAGATTGTGATTAAAATCTGATTAATTGTGCAGCCATACTTCCTGTCAGTGTCAGAAAAGTTTTTTGACCCAAGTGTTTATCATGTGCTTGCCGTCCTCCAGCTGAGAGCCAAGCTTACAATGGATAAGGTATACTTGGCTTTGGAGAGTGTGGGGCTCTTCGCAGAGAAGACTAAGCTGGAGAACGATTGTAGAGAAGGCGCCAGTGGACTTAAAGGCACTGATGTAAGTATTTTTACTCTGTTTTGATAAGCAGCAGGATGGCATTCATGCTACTTGAGTACTCATCATCCTCTCACCTTTATCCTTGGGTTTGTAGCAAAAATACAGCTGCCTGGAGGAGAGGAAGGTCCTGCTGACAGAACAATGCAAAGGCTTGCTCAAGAGAGCAAAATCAATTTGCACAATGAAGCCTGACGAAGCGTTGCCCCAACACCTGAAAACTGTCAGTGGTCATTATTTAGTTTTACCCTATCTGTGAAAAATTGTGCTGGTCATGTGAATCCATTTACGGTAAGTGTTACTTGTTTTTGTTGATACAGGCTTTCAGTAAGCTACCTGACACGCTGGACGAGTTGGACGCCATGTTGAATGAAGAACGGTCCAGAGCTGAATGCTTTACGGGGCTCAGTAAAACTGTAAGATCCCCTGAAATTCAGCTAATTGTTTTTGTTTTCGTGGTATTTGTGTGGTTCTGCCTACGGACAGGCCCCTTATTTATAGCCAAATCACTCCTTAAAAAGTTTTCAAATGAGGTCAACCAGCGTCACAGACCAGATAATTTTTTACTGCGAGCATCCACTCTCTCACAGTAAAATTCTGTCAACAATAGTACCATACCATACCAACTTTATTTATAAAGCCCTTTAAAAACAAGCACAGTTGAAAAACAAAGGGCTGTATACCACAAAGAAATAGAGGCAAAGGACAGACTAAAAAATAACATTTAAAACAGAAATAAAAATACACTTTGAAAAAGCAAATGCAAATTACCCTAAGAACAATTTGTTAGATAAAAAACAGTTTAAAAGTTAAAAACAGTTAAAAAAAAGTTAAAAGCTAAAAACAGTTTAAAGTCTCATGCTGGGTTAAAAGCCAGTGAATAAAAATGGGTTTTAAGAAGGGTCTTAAAAATAGCCAAAGAAGGGGCCTGTCTCACTTGGAGAGGGAGATCGTTCCAAAGTTTGGGACCCGCAACATAGAAGGCTCTGTCCTCATACAAGATGTAATGATAACGATATAACATTATTCTAGACTCACAGTCAAAGAAGATTGTTGATGGCATGCTTTAGTTATTTATACTCATTAATTACTCATAATGACTTTTTGTGCTGGTCTTTTGGTTTATTTTTGTGTTAAAGGTTGTTCACGAGTACAAAAAGCGGGAACAGGAAATTAAACAGCTTGAACAGGAGCTGAACGAGAAGAATGTTGCCTTAACTGCTTTCAGACAAAACATATCAGAGGTATAACACAGGTCACTATAATACATGGTGTTAGTGGTTGACAGCACTCTATTCGAAGACTGAACTGTATCCAGTGCTTTAATGTGTGTGTGTTTTCACAGGCTAAAGAACGCTGGATCAACCCTCTGAAGCAGCTTGTGGAACAGATTAACAGCAAATTCAGTGATTTCTTTTGCTCCATGCAGTGTGCAGGAGAGGTGGATCTCCACTTTGAGAACGAGGTAACACTAGAACATGCATGATTCCATCTGTAATTCCACCTCCATGCAGTAATAAAGTAGAGGTGTCAAATTATTGCATTAATGGTTGTGTCCCCACCACATTTACGCAAAATACATGGAAATTACACAGGCACCAAAGTTTAGTTATTTTTTAAAACTTTTTTATGAATGATTGCAGGAGGAATATGACAAGTACGGTATCTGTATACGTGTCAAGTTCCACAACAGTAGTAATCTGCATGAGCTGACAGCCTCCCATCAGAGTGGAGGAGAGCGTAGTGTCTCCACTATGTTGTACCTCATGGCCCTTCAGGAACTCAACCGCTGCCCCTTCAGAGTGGTGGACGAGATCAATCAGGTAACTGCTCATACACGTTCACATTTACATTTCTGCTTTGACGGACCTAATCAATTAATCAATCGTTCACTCAGTCTCTGGGCAAGCATTGATTTCACACTTGAACAACTACACTAGCAAGCTATTTAAAGTAGAAGTCTCAAATAGTTGCGTTAATTATGATTAATTAATGATAGTCATATTTAATGCGTTGGTTTTTTTTTCATCTTAATGTAATTATTTTCAGTCTCTAACATTACTTTCTTTGTATGCCTGTGAGTTGTCTCACCCTCTTCTTGTGTTTGACTGAGAGCAACAACATTGTAGCCATGCGGCACAAAGATAATATGGTGAAAAAGAGGTCTCACTTTGTCATATGACTTGGCCGGTAATATTAGCAACTTTTTATAGTGGGGATAGGATGACTTGTGTCTTAACAAATGTGTAAACTATTCATAAATAACTTAACACCATATCAGAAGTGTGTTAATGGTTTGTCTAAGTTTGAATGTTGTCTTGTTCTTAGCATAGATGTTTGTTGTTTGTTTTTTTTAGAGTAACGTCAGTGTTTCCCATAAACTGCCAAGATACCTGTGGGGGCGTGGTTATGGGCGTGGACACCATGACATCGAGCAATTTGCATAATTGACTACAATGATATGATTTTCTCTAAAAAGGCTCAAAAAATGTATACTTACTAATTAATAATAACAGTTTTGTTTTAAACGTCCATCCATCCATCCATCCATCCATTTTACAATATAATTACAACACTTTATGTACATATTTATATACAGATTTGAACAATAAGTTATTCACTGAAATATATTTATTAATTGTGGTTCTTACAAAAAATATATCTTATAAAATATAAAAGCTAAAATGTCTCTTAAAGCTCTGCCCCTTTAATTAGTGCATACTAAATAATTTAACTTTAGCCTACTACTACAACCATATTATTTACCAGCAACATAAAGTGAAACAGAGGCAGAGGTGTCCTGCCACAGTCAGTAACAAATAAACAGAAAACAGTAGTGGTCAAATACAAATAAGGCAACAAGAGAAGTATCCTACACTTCTCTTTTGTAAAGTAAATCTGAACAGCCTATATGGGCATCTACATCAACTATATGATTTGCCTGAGAAGCTGGACAGGACAAAAAAAAAAAATATATATATATATTTTTTTTAATTTTTATTTGTGGCGGACGTAATTCTTTCGTGGCGGGCCGCCACAAATAAATGAATGTGTGGGAAACACTGAACGTGCATCACTTTATAAGACAAGAATTTACGTCTCTTTTGGATGTTTCTGAACACACATTAAGCTGACTTCATACTTGTTTAACACATCTGTGCATCAATACAGTGATATTATTAATGTAATATAATGGACAATGTACATTTTATTTAAAATCAAAGCACACTATCATAGAGGAGAAAGTTGTTCCAATTACCTGACGAAATGAAACCAAAACTCAAAAGTACATGTAATGTCGTTAAATAAGGCTTAGGACATGTTATAATGTACGTGTAAAAGACATATGTGATTGACACTCAGGAAAGCCAAAATCTGTTCTGTTTTACAAGTTTAACATGTAATTCTGACAAATATAGATATATATTTATTTGTTAAATATGTTGTTTTAAACCAATATTGGTAACATGCTAGCACTGTGATTTATGGCTCAGGGGCCATACTTATCAAGCTTCTTAGAGTGCCATTTTACACTTAAGTCCTGAGAATTTGCGAAATTTAGTCCTACTCTCAAACTTAAGAATAAAAGCTTTTTATCAACGTTCTTAAGTCTAAGAATCACTCCTACTCTCCACGATATTTAAGAGACCTTCAGAGGTGTCTTAAGTGGTTAGGAGTTGCCAGCAGGGGATGGCACTGAGGCGAGAGAGACGTGCGCGAACGTTCAGGGAACGGAACAATGTTTTTTTTTTTTTTGATGACGAGCAGCTGATCAAACGGTATCGTTTAGACAGAGCGGATATTATTTTTTGTCACAGATTTAATACTTTTCGATTCCTTGTTGATTTCTGCATGTGTCTGCAGTGGGCTAGTATATATAGAGCCACCCACACCAGTTTAAAATTAGTTGCCTAATTAATGAATTGGAAAGAAAATGTTATGACAGTAGCGTATGTGTGTGGCCGTGAGGTGAGTGACGTCAGTGAGTGTGTGGGAGATAGAAGAGAGGGAGCGGTAGCGTGAGTGCCGGCGGGGACTAGTTTGTTTTGTATTATTTTGTAGTTTATTGTCAAAATATACACTCCCATTGTCCACTTAAATATTTCCAAGATATTTCTTTATTCTTAGACAACGGATTCCCTTCCGTGATTGGTCATTTCTATGGACACAGAAATGACGTCACCTAAAATTCCGTTTACGGCACATAGTAATGTCGTAATTCAGCTCTGAGTGTGACACTTAAGATTCAGTCCTACACTTCGCTGAAAGTGTGAGTAAGACGCTTGATAACTAACTTATAAGTGCAGCTTTCAGCGAAGAATTTATTTACTCTTAAGTCAACTCTTAGCAGACTTCTTAGGAGTAATTCTAAGAAGCTTGATAAGTACGGCCCCAGTTGTTTTATTTTGTAAATAAATTATCTGAAGCAGAGAAAAATCAACAATTTCAACATTCCATACTTATTGCTCAGAAAAGTGTGTTTACTGTTTTTGATATATTAACTCCAACATTTTATATGAATCTGATGTTTTATTTTAGTAAATAAAACACACTGCACTTGTTCTAGTCTGTTAAAAACAATAAATGGCTTCATGAATTCACTTTTTTTAATTAAATACCTAACTTATTAATAATGTAACAAATTTAAATGAAAATATCTCTAGTTGAGGGCTTTTCTTAACGTTTTAGGCAAGATTAAAAAAGATTAATTACAGATCCTAATTAATAATCGCTTGATAACCCAAAGCATTAAAACAGTCATGTTTCTGACGACTTGTGATGCTGTGTTCTTTGTCTAGGGAATGGATCCTGTAAATGAGAGGAGAGTCTTTGACATTGTCGTTCGCACCGCCTGCAAAGAGAGAACATCCCAATACTTCTTTATAACACCCAAAGTGAGCATTTGATTTCTCTGTACTGTACTATAGTGTTGACCCTTGGTTGTCCTGAAAGTGACATTGTGATGTGTCGACTCGCAGCTGCTGCAGAATCTCAAGTATGCTGAACAGATGACTATCCTTTGTGTCCATAACGGGGCCCACATGCTTCCCCCCAACCAATGGGACGAGACGGCTTTTATCAGGCGGTGCCTCCGAAGAAAAGCCAGAAACTAATGAATGACACTAACTTTAATGTATTTTTGTCATGCATCTTTAAATAGTTGTAAGAGAATTGGAGGCAAGTATGGCAATTATTTGAAAGAGTGTATTTATTTTAAAGGTTCCTTTGAGATGGGGTAGCTGTTTGAAGGACACACTCAATGAGGGCAGACAGACCAGTTTTCATTAGAGCTTTTTTGGACTGATAATTTCCACCCTGACTGTAATCTAAGAAGATCATGGATCGACATCCTGCAGCACTACCTGATCTTCACCTGGAGCTGCAAATGGAGCATTGATGTGGGCGCTCACATGCTCTCACAGCATTTTAACACCAGTCATTTGTTTTTGAATGATTGTCTACATTTGTATGGGTCCTGCAAAGGCAGAACAATCCATCAACATTCACTGTAAAGTTGTAGCATCAACTTGCAGCTCAGGCTCACCTGTTTCCCTTTGGTATAAAACCTGATTCTTTCTCCAAAACAAGTCTTTGTGTTGGTCATAGATGGACTTGAGCTGCAAGTCAAGGCTGTCGTGTGGAACCTGATGACAGAAGAGCATTGGTATTTTTTATTTTTAAAGTTCAGTCTAGTTCCAGACATGAGCCAGTTCAAAATGTAACTCCATGCAGCTCACCCCTTGCTCTTCATTATGCATTGCACTTCGCCGGGTGCTCGCCAACGTTGCTGCATCATGGAGGCGCCCCCAGGGTTCTTCCAGTTGGGCTATGTGAGTAGGCTTGTCGTATGTTTGTCTCTATGAAGGGGAAAACGGAAAACAAACGTGTTGGTAATCAAACCGTTCCATATACACATTTATATTTTGGACTTTTATTTCTTTTTGTGTATGGCCGAATTGTAATATATTATGTTAATAATATTATTAAACTTTCACTGTTAATGACATTGCTGCACATGTTTGTCTCAAATCTTAATCAAGGTTCATTACATGTCTTACATGCCTTTACAAAGATTAGAAATTTGCTCATAATATTTTGGTTAACTTTCTTTGCTACATGAGAGGGTTACCTTAGGATAGGAGAGTCATTTAAGTTCTAGAACAGCTGATTTGAATTAGTTCAATTAATCATAAGTATGTTGAGTCACAATAAAAAGCCATTATCAATGGAGCGCTGATTCTACAATTCACCATAGCAACTGGGGACAGAAAAGGTTGTCTTTATTTACCTAACTGGAACTAAAAGTGTTTATGGGCAGTATGAATATATATATATATATATATATATATATATATATATATATATATATATATATATATATATATATATATATATATATATATAT
Organism: Entelurus aequoreus; assembly: GCF_033978785.1. Lineage (NCBI taxonomy): Eukaryota > Metazoa > Chordata > Actinopteri > Syngnathiformes > Syngnathidae > Entelurus > Entelurus aequoreus. The sequence continues at coordinate 22,950,044 of NC_084737.1, forward strand.
ATATATATATATATATATATATATATATATATATATATATATATATATATATATATATATAGAAAAGTAATACAGTTAAATGACATGGGGCTAATTACTTTTTGTAATGTACTGTATATTTTTCTATTCAGGTGCTTCTGTTGGACCAGAAAAATGTACTACGATCTTTTTTTCTTTCTTTATTTGTTCTGTCCAGCCACTTAGGCAAATCATGTTGTTGATGTTGATGCCCATATCTGGTGTACAGATTTACTTTACAAAACAGATGTGTTGGATATTTGTCTTGTTGCCCTATTTGTATTTGACTTTATTAAACTAACTAAAGTCTAAGATATACTTCTTGAAATAAAAAATATGTTATATTTTAGCTCTTTTTGGCAGACCATTTTGTTTATTGTAATTGATATAGCGCACATATATTTATAATGATGAAATACCAAAAAATTGCTTTTTAATAAAATGTGTATATTTTTAAATTATGACCAAGATCGATTAAATATCTGAAATCAATGTTTAAAAAAAAGTGTATGTTGTATGCAAACAGGATATACCACATATTGTCAACAATAGTTGCACGTTTTAATTAATTTTTTAGGTAATAACTTTGCTTTCACATTTACTAGTTGCAAAGTCATCCAAAGTCATCATGTCTGACAGCTTGCTTTTGTTTCATCAGGGGGGAGGAGACATGAAAAACCTGGGGTTTGTTCAAGAAAAGCTGCCAGTGAGCAGGTAAGGTTCACAGCGCAATTACCATGGTAACTGACTCGAGTTTGACTGACCTCTTTGGAACGGAAAACCCTGAATCCCCCTCATTTGCATACTCAAGAGTTTTTACTTAACCAAAATAAAATACAATATCCAGCATGACGATACCGTTATAAGATAATTATCTTTGGACAGGCTTAAGCACAAAAATAGCACAAGCAAGTGTGTTCATACTTGAGACTAAGTGGGTGGCAAAAAAAAAAAAAAACCTTAACAGGAAGTCTCATATTTTACTTTTATTTTGTTAATATGACGACAGCTCGACTAACCTGTTGTGGTCTATAACCGCCCAGAGTGAAGTCGTTCTCTAGTTTTGGAAAGGGGAATGGATCACGGTTCGACATATTTAAAAGGCAGCCATTCCGTTGTCACTGGAGCCGTAAAGTTAATTGTGTTTACCAGCTGGTGTCCGTGGTGACATGAAACTTCCGCTAAGGCGTTTCGCAATAAAAGCGAAGGGATGATTTAATCTGTGTATTTTTTAGTGTTTTTTTTATCGCGTCGTACAATGGCTTGAACTAAATGTAGTGTGGCTTATTCAACAGTGACTCATCCACAGCCCAGCAGTATGTTTGCAGAGAGGGGAGGCCGCACCTCCAGCACCTGAGGGCGCAGGTTCGACCGCCTTCTCCTCCATCTCCATCACTTGAGCCCTGACAGGAGGCGGCCATGCAGCGAGGCGGCCCGGCACACATGCGACACCTTCTTCTATGGCTGCTGCTTGCACACACGTCAGCGGATTTGCCAATGTGCAAAGAGGTGAGACGATCCATCCTCTTTTTCTATTAGTTGCTTTTTTTGTGTGTGTGTGTGTGTGTGTGTGTGCGCGTCACAATAAAGCCCAGCAAACATGGGGAAAGAAAAGTTGGAATCAAATGTGGCATCATAACATATCTAAAACATTGTGAAAGTTATGAGACCATGCAGTGACAATTCTGCACATATATGAAAAATAAACACAATTTTACTTTTTCATCTGAAATACTAAAATTAGTTCATTCTGCATTATTTGTTTTAGCAGGACTGTTGAAACCCTCTGGCTACCTTCACATATGGTGTGTGGGAAATGAACATATGCTTCCCCGCCGCCATTCTAATCATGTTTCTGAGCCTGGTTATTGAACAATTGTTTTATTAAAGCATCTTCTCACTCTCATTATCACAATAATTTAAACCAACTACAGTGGTACCTCAGCTTTCAAGTGTTTTGAGATAAGAGCTGTCTCTCTGCTAATTGTTATGCTTTAAGCTGCAAGCAAACATTTGAATTGCAAGCATAGCACATGTCACAGTGAACCTTATAACTTAGTTATAGCTAGAGATGGACATAACTTTGTTTTTCCCAAGCATTGGAAGTAGAGATGTCCGATAATATCGGCCGATAAATGCTTTAAAATGTAATATCGGAAATTATCTGTATCGTTTTTTTTATTATCGGTATCGTTTTTTTATTTTTATTTTTATTTTTTTATTAAATCAACATAACAAACACAAGATACACTTACAATTAGTGCACCAACCCAAAAAACCTCCCTCCCCCATTTACACTCATTCACACAAAAGGGTTGTTTCTTTCTGTTATTATTATTCTGGTTCCTACATTATAGATCAGACCTGGGCAAATTAAGGCCCGGGGGCCGCATGTGGCCTTTTAAGCTTTTCAATCTGGCCCGCTGGACATTCCCAAATAATTTTTTTTAGATCTTTAAGATTGAAAGTGTAGCTGCCATTATGATGTGCAGTGATGTTTTCAAATGACCGTAAGTCTTGAAATATACAAAGTATTTAAATTCTTTGAACCTGCACTTTTGCATGATATACTAGTTACTATGGTAATCTAAGTCACAGCAGCTCAGATGAGGCACCAAGCAGTGTGGGTGGAGAGCGTTTCCACAGAGTGTTTCCAGAGCGGCCAGCCTGAAATGCGGGTGTCAGGGACAGCCGCGGAAGGAGATTTTTACAACAAAGGTCTAAAGCTTAGTGATATATCAGATAAATCAGACTGTAGGAGGGTTTATTTTTTACCCTTGGTGTTCATATTTTGCTGTGTTTGTTGCATTTTTGTTGCGTTTCGCTTGATTGTAAAATATGTCGATCGAGAGGGGGTGTGACGTTCATATGTTGTCAATATTCAGTCATTTATCGTTCATAGTTAATATTGTATGAATAGTTAATATTTTAAATCACATTCTTTATTTTCATGTACATTCTGGGTTTTTAGTGTTTTAGCATTCAACCAGACATTATTGTGAGGTTTTGTATTAGTGTTCCTAAAAATAGATATACCGGCCCCCAGACACATTTTTTTCACTAAATTTGGCCCCGCGAGTCAAAATAGGCCTGTTATAGATCAATACAGTCTGCAAGGGATACAGTCCGTAAGCACACATGATTGTGCGTGCTGCTGGTCCACTAATAGTACTAACCTTTTACAGTTAATTTTACTCATGTTTATTAATTAGTAGTTTCTATTCAACGGTTTTTATTAGAGATGTCCGATAATATCGGCCTGCCGATATTATTGGCCGATATGTGCGTTAAAATGCAATATCGGAAATTATCGGTATCCATTTTTTTATTATCGGTATCGTTTTTTTTTTTTTTTTAAATTAAATCAACATAAAAAACACAAGATACACTTACAATTAGTGCACCAACCCAAAAAACCTCCCTCCCCCATTTACACTCATTCACACAAAAGGGTTGTTTCTTTCTGTTATTAATATTCTGGTTCCTACATTATATATCAATATATATCAATACAGTCTGCAAGGGATACAGTCCGTAAGCACACATGATTGTGCGTGCTGCTGGTCCACTAATAGTACTAACCTTTAACAGTTAATTTTACTAATTTTCATTCATTACTAGTTTCTATGTAACTGTTTTTATATTGTTGTACTTTCTTTTTTATTCAAGAAAATGTTTTTAATTTATTTCTTATTTTAAAATTTTTTAAAAAAAGTACCTTATCTTCACCATACCTGGTTGTCCAAATTAGGCATAATAATGTGTTAATTCCACGACTGCATATATCGGTTGATATCCGTATCGGTTGATATCGGTATCGGTAATTAAAGAGTTGGACAATATCGGATATCGGCAAAAAGCCATTATCGGACATCCCTAGTTTTTATATTGTTTTACTTTCTTTTTTTATTCAAGAAAATGTTTTAAATTTATTTATCTTATTTTTTTTTTTTTTTAAAAAAGGACCTTATCTTCACCATACCTGGTTGTCCAAATTAGGCATAATAATGTGTTAATTCCACTACTGTATATATCGGTATCGGTAATTAAGAGTTGGACAATATCGGATATCGGCAAAAAAAGCCATTATCGGACATCCCTAATTTGAAGTAATAAAGTGAGTGTGAAGGACAATACTGATAAGGAGAGGCGGATAATATTCATTGAATTTAAAGAAATAAATCATCCAAAACTTGACAGCGCGTCACCAACTTGGTGAAGCAATTCGAGCGTTTCACTGCGAGTCTGCACCGTACTGAAGCAGTATGAGTTGATGACGCCAACCAAGGATGTTTAAAATAATTATAAACGGCGGACATTTATCCATGAAAATACGGAAAAGCTGCTGATGGTGCGTTGGACAGGGAAGCTTCTGGAAGGAGATTCCGTAAAAGTCCACAATGTACATTATTATCACAGTACTTCATAAAACTACTGAAGTCCATAATATTGTTTTAAACAATATTTATCATTTAAGAAATAGTTTTTCTTTTTAAAAGGTTTGTTACATGTTAAAATTATGCTGTTTTGGTGGCCAAGCACCAGCTAATTTGATTAAATAATTTTGATGGGGACTCTGATTTGAGATACAAGTGTTTTGCGTTAAGAGCTCTGTCACACAACCGTTTAAAATATATATTAAAATAAGTTAAGGTGCTACTGTACAGTAATTTAATATTAGCACTGACATGTTAGGTGTGTACCAATATAAAGGGAATATTCCCAACCGATCTTTCATGTTGGTGAGTTTATACATGTCGGTTGAGTTTATACATGTAGGTTGAGGATATTTATTATCAGCTTTTTAATATTATTTGAGTTTTTTCTTGTTGTTGCCTTGAGCGTCACTTGACCAGGAGGCCCAAGGGTCATTATGATGTCCTGTTGCCGTGGTTTCCTCATGATTGTTAAAAGGTTTGATGCATTTTAAAATCCAAACCATCACCCGATACCCTAAGCCACAGCTTAGTGTAGCCTAATGGAAAAAAACAAACTCACGCCTCCTCCTATACAGATGCTGGGTTTGGTTAACTATTAATCCCGAGGGAGTGAGTGGGTTTAGGATCTGCGGGGCCTTCCTCGGAACACGAGAACCTGCTGAGACCTATTATAAGATAACACAGGCGCTGACATTTTTTGGGGATCAATAAGATAACATTATGTTCCGTCCTATGTGACATTTTGAAGGCGGTGTGCTGTTTGTCAGCACAGCCCAACACTCAAATAGAGACAAAGCAGTAAATCCTCCAACAGCACTGAAATTACATCTTCCTTTCCTCCCTGGCCGAAGGAAGGAGCAAAGTTGCATCACACCCGTCACAGGGAAGATTAAAGCAACATTTGAAACAGGCTCCTGGGCAAATATTAGCCTCAGCTCTTATTTGGAAAGGAGGCTGTCCTCATTTAGCCACATAAAGCCACACATGTAAAAGCTTATGGTGTACTAAACTGGTTTCTTACTCCTTACTTGTATAGTGTCTCCCAAAAGCGCACACACACTCACCTAACATTTCCACAAGCATGACCTTCCCAAGAGGCAATACATGAAACTTCGATGTACTTTAGAGTAATCAGTGTACACCTTGTACTGCAGTATATGTTTACCATCCACTTAACATGAGTCAAGTTAGTCAACACAAAGTCAGTAAATCGTGTTTTACACACAAGACTACTTCTACCAGCAGCTGTATTGGTGTACAGTAGGCATTACAGAAGTGAAATTGAATATTCAAATATCATATTTTAAGGCGGTTGAGTTCTCCAGGAGAACAAGGTACAGTCGTGGTAAAAATTTTACATACACTTGAAAAGAACATAATGTCATGGCTGTCTTGAGTTTCCAATAATTTTACAACTCGTATTTTTTTGTGATAGAGTGATTGGAGCACATACTTGTTGGTCACAAAAAACATTCATGAAGTTTGGTTCTTTTATGAATTTATTATGAGTACTGAAAACTTGACCAAATCTGTTGGGTCAAAAGTATACATACAGCAATGTTAATATTTGGTTACATGTCCCTTGGCAAGTTTCACTGCAATAAGGCGCTTTTGGTAGCCATCCACAGGCTTCTGGCAAGCTTCTGGTTGAATTTTTGACCACTCCTCTTGACAAAATTGGTGTAGTTCTGCTAAATTTGTTGGTTTTCTGACATGGACTTGTTTCTTCAGCATTGTCCACACATTTAAGTCAGGACTTTGGGAAGGCCATTCGAAAACCTTAATTCTAGCCTGATTTAGCCATTCCTTTACCACTTTCGACATGTGTTTGGGGTCATTGTCCTGTTGGAACACCCAACTGCGCCCACGACCCAACCTCCAGGCTGATGATTTTAGGTTGTCCTGAAGAATTTGGAGGTAATCCTCCTTTTTCATTGTCCCATTTACTCTCTGTAAAGCACCAGTTCCATCGGCAGCAAAATATGCCCAGAGCATAATACTACCACCACCATGCTTGACGGGAGGCATGGTGTTCCTGGGATTAAAGGTCCCACCTTTTCTCCTCCAAACATATTGCTGGGTTTTGTGGCCAAACAGCTCAATTTTTGTTTCATCTGACCACAGAACTTTCCTCCAGAAGGTCTTATCTTTGTCCATGTCATGTCAGATGAAACAAAAACTGTATGTCCCGATCCACATTTTTAGCCTCAGGTCCGATCCGGTCTGATCTTGACAATAGATTGTAGAACTGAAAATGTTTTATAGTGAATAATTAAAGTAAACACAATTACACATTTTTATAAATCTTATCTGAATCAATTTAGAATTTGCCAGTAGGCTGATTGGCAACACTAAAATCTATCTGTGTTGGCCCTGCGATGAGGTGAAGACTTGTCCAGGGTGTACCCTGCCTTCAGCCCGAGTGCAACTGGGATAGGCTCCAGCCCCCCGGGACCCCACGAGACGCACAAGTGGTAGAAAAGGGATGGATTGTTGTTGTAAATCAAATGATGTATTAAATCTATCGTATTAAATGCTACAGTACATACATTTTTTTATAAAATGACAATGACTAAACAAAAACTACTACTGGCTCCCATTTGAAATCTTTTGGGTTTTGCCCTCAAAGCCTTCCTGTTTCCAGAGACTTACTCCCTGAGTTTGTAAACCATAACAAAAAACACCCCAAAAGATTTTGTAATAATAAGAACAAGAAAAGGAAAAATATTGATTTAATTACTTTAGTATTATATACTGATATACTAGCTATCAATAGTATCAACATCTGGATCGATCACCCCTACTTTACATTGAAGCTTTAGCGATTAGCGTCTTGTCGTCCTGCCCGGTGTGTGCGTGTAGCACGCTTAGCCATTTATTTTCCTCTAATCCTCCAGTGATAACGCTACTTGGAAGAAACTGTTTATTTTCCACTATGGTGCTGAGGATTAGTATCTTCAAAGCGGCTTTGCACTGTGGCTAGATGATGCGTTCGTTGCAGCTTGCTCTCAAATTTGAGCCGGTGTTATGGCAAGACACACACCCACCTGGAATGCATGCAACCCTTGCGTGTGTGTAACAAATAATATCAATCAATCAATCAATCAATCAATGTTTATTTATATAGCCCTAAATCACAAGTGTCTCAAAGGGCTGCACAAGCCACAACGACATTCTCGGTACAGAGCCCACATACGGGCAAGGAAAAACTCACCCCAGTAGGACGTCGATGTGAATGACTATGAGAAACTTTGGAGAGGACCGCATATGTGGGTAACTCCCCCCCCCCCCCTCTAGGGGAGACCGAAAGCAATGGATGTCGAGTGGGTCTGACATAATATTGTGAAAGTCCAGTCCAGAGACAGGTCAGCAGCGCAGAGATTTCCCCAACCGATGCACAGGCGAGCGGTCCACCCCGGGTCCCGACTCTGGACAGCCAGCACTTCATCCGTGGCCACCGGACCTGTGTAACTCCCCCTCCACAAGGGAGAGGGGGGCAGAGGAGAAAAGAAAAGAAACAGCAGATCAACTGGTCTAAAAGGGGGGTCTATTTAAAGGCTAGAGTATAGAAATGAGTTTTAAGATGGGACTTAAAGGCCTACTGAAATGATTTTTTTAAATTTAAACAGGGATAGCAGATCTATTCTATGTGTCATACTTGATCATTTCGCGATATTGCCATATTTTTGCTGAAAGGATTTAGTATAGAACAACGACGATAAAGATTGCAACTTTTGGTATCTGATAAAAAAAAGGCTTGCCCCTACCGGAAGTAGCGTGACGTAGTCAGTTGAACATATACGCAAAGTTCCCTATTGTTTACAATGATGGCCGCATGAAGTGAGAGAGATTCGGACCGAGAAAGCGACAATTTCCCCATTAATTTGAGCGAGGATGAAAGATTTGTGGATGAGTAAAGTGCAAGTGAAGGACTAGTGGGGAGTTGAAGCTATTCAGATAGGGAAGATGCTGTGAGAGCCGGGGGTGACCTGATATTCAGCTGGGAATGACTACAACAGTAAATAAACACAAGACATATATATACTCTATTAGCCACAACACAACCAGGCTTATATATTGGAGAGTAGAATAATAATATGCCACAAATTAATCCTGCATAAAAACACCTGCGTGTTTGTTACGCTAGCTCCTAGCTCCTCTGCTAGCTCCTAGCTCCATAGAACACGCCAATACAATTCAAACACCTGATCAACACACACAATCACTCAGCCCAAAAGACCGTTCACCTAACCCAAGGTTCATAAAGCTTATATATTTTTAAAAAGTTACGTACGTGACGCGCACATACAGTCAAGCTATCAAATGTTTAGCAGCCAAGGCTGCATACTCACGGTACCTGATATTCAGCTGGGAATGACTACAACAGTAAATAAACACAAGACATATATATACTCTATTAGCCACAACACAACCAGGCTTATATTTAATATGCCACAAATTAATCCTGCATAAAAACACCTGCGTGTTTGTTACGCTAGCTCCTAGCTCCTCTGCTAGCTCCTAGCTCCATAGAACACGCCAATACAATTCAAACACCTGATCAACACACACAATCACTCAGCCCAAAAGACCGTTCACCTAACCCAAGGTTCATAAAGCTTATATATTTTAAAAAAGTTACGTACATACGCAAAAAAAAGTTGCGCACATACGCTCAAGCGATCAAATGTTTAGAAGCCAAAGCTGCATACTCACAGTAGCACGTCTGCGTCTTTGTCATCCAAATCAAAGTAATCCTGGTAAGAGTCTGTGTTGTCCCAGTTCTCTACAGGCGTCTGTGTATCGAAGTCAAAAGTCCTCCTGGTTAGAGTCTCTGTTATCCGAGTTCTTCCATCTTGACTGCATCTTTCGGGAATGGAAACAAAGAAGCGCCGGCTGTGTACTGTTGTTGCTGACTACGTTCGAAAAATACGTCCATTTCGCACCGACAACTTTCTTCTTTGCTTGCTCAGCTTCCTTCTCCATAATGCAATGAACATGATTGCAACAGATTCACGAACACAGATGTCCAGAATACTGTGGAATTATGAAATGAAAACAGAGCTTTTTCGTATTGGCTTCAATGTGGAAGGCATACCCGTGTTCGCCGGTCCACGTCACGTGCATACGTCATCTTCAGAGGCGTTTCGAACCGGAAGTTTAGCGGCAAATTTAAAATGTCACTTTATAAGTTAACCCGGCCGTATTGGCATGTGTTATAATGTTAAGATTTCATCATTGATATATAAACTATCAGACTGCGTGGTCGGTAGTAGTGGGTTTTAGTAGGCCTTTAAATGTTTCTACTGAGGTAGCATCTCTAACTGTTACCGGGAGGGCATTCCAGAGTACTGGAGCCCGAATAGCAAACGCACTATAGCCCGTAGACTTTTTTTTTGGCACACTTCAGCTTGCTTATAGGAAGTTGCTCTTTGTGTTGCCCTATGTGTGTTTGTTGTGCTCTAATTTCTGTTTGCACTGTTCGTATAGTTAGTTTCTGTTGCGTTGACCAGCATTCCTCCAATGGGGAATTCAAATTGCTAGTCTCTCCCAGATTATTTTCATGGCAATAAGCTGATGTTTATATTCAATCAACAGGCAGTAGTTGGTATTTTGTGGTTTATTCTCCAAGCTTAGAGGACAAACGTGAGACCAATCTAGCACACCAGCGTTCCCCAGCCCGGTCCAGATCGGTCTCCCCTCAAACCCCCGGAAGTCCCGTGATCTTCCCTCTGTCCCTCGCCCCCACTCCCTTTGTTTAGACTACTCCAAGTTATCTATACTCTGACACATTCCAATCTAGAAGGCCGACACCTTACTATGAGACTCAAAAGAAGGAAGAATACTAGCTATTCTTTATATGACTATAGGAGTTTAGAAAGAAGTAACACTTAAATATGGATATGATTCTGATCTGCTTCCCACAAGTCCCCCTTTAAGATCTTCTAATAAGATCTTTATTACTTGTACAAAACTTATAAAGCACGCCCCACATTAAAGTCTTAAAGTTCCCACTTTGCTAGACCCCCTTTAGTGACACTTAGCACAAGGGGCTGTGCGGTTCTGGATGGTCTTGAGGGAGGTTGTTCAGCAAGTCCCTCAACTGTGTCACGAGTCAGGTTGGTTAGTCTCAATGGCGGCGGGGAGTTAGAGAGGCCGCTGAAACAGGAGTTCCAAGGGGTGTTAATTTGGTGACTGGGGTCACCAGTCTAACCATAGCACAAAGCCCAACGGCTGACGTCGGGATTGTAATGTACAATCTGTGCTCCTCACAACACCAGAATAAGTCAGCTCGTGCCCAAGGGCCTATCCTAGAGCCATCTATCAGTGTGGTGCACCAGTAACGGTTAATGTCACCCAATTTGTTGGGGGACGAAGAGGGTCCTGTAATTTGAAAACATGTGTAATTCAGCTTTTGGGCCACAAAGGGAGTCAGGGAATACTAGTCGGGTGTAACATCCTGCCTTTCGTCTATCAATATCAGAGTAATTTAGGTAACAAAACGGGGATAAACATCAAACTTTTCACTTAATGTAACGACACATATAGTTATGCTGAAAACAAGCAAGAAAAACTAAGAAACATTTAGCATACTGGATTGGTCTCACACAAGGATATACAATATAGAAGTTGAAAAGAGTAATGTAGGTAGAAAATCTCTCTCGTCTCCTGGGCTGAGGGGCAGATGTTGTGGCGATGTCAGCAATGACATCCGCTGGTAATCTGTCAGGTTCTTCAGCAGTAGTGCAGAGGGAGATGTGGTACCAGGTGTCCCCTTTACCAGCCAGTCGAAGGGCGTGGGACGTCCGTTCCACGACCTTGACGTCTGTTCCACGACCTTGAAGGGACCAGTCCACCTGGGCTCCGTCCACTTGCATTTGATGACCTTGATCTTGACCCTCTCAGCGGGCGGAAGGGAATCTGTACAGAAGAACTGGGACACAAATTCTGCAATTTTTTGTGTAAAATACCATTTTGGTTTTACGCTGAGTCCTCCTTCCATGGGGGGCTGCTGGTCCTGTGAATGGCTGACCTGTATGCAGCTCATAGGGTGAAAAACTCAAAGGGCGGTAAAACAGTGGGAAGCAGATCAGAATCATATCCATATTTAAGTGTTACTTCTTTCTAAACTCCTATAGTCATATAAAGAATAGCTAGTATTCTTCCTTCTTTTGAGTCTCATAGTAAGGTGTCGGCCTTCTAGATTGGAATGTGTCAGAGTAGAGATAACTCGGAGTAGTCTAAACAAAGGGAGTGGGGGCGAGGGACAAAGGGAAGATCACGGGACTTCCGGGGGTTTGAGGGGAGACTGATCTGGACCGGGCTGGGGAACGCTGGCGTGCTGGATTGGTCTCACGTTTGTCCTCGAAGCTTGGAGAATAAACCACAAAATACCAACTACTGCCTGTTGATTGAATATAAACATCATCTTATTGCCATGAAAATAATCTGGGAGAGACTAGCAATTTGAATTCCCCATTGGAGGAATGCTGGTCAACGCAACAATTTGGGGGCTTCGTCCGGGATGGCACGCTGTTGATTGATGACTTCTTGCAATCTTCTGGACAGACTCAAATGGCCAATACAAGGTGAGCAGAGCCTTTTTGTATAAAATCTGCTTTAGGAGTCTGTCCTGAAGTCTGTAAGTCAAACACTGTTTTGTAATCCCAGGCACAGAATTGGTGATTTTGATAGATTGATTGCATTTTTGCAGAGCCTGCCTTTGCATTAAAATTGTAAATAAGTGGTCAACTCAGGCCAATTTGTCTCGATTACCGTGACGGGCAGTTTCATTGACGAGTGAACTAATAGTTGGGTGTAGCTTACCCTGGGAATTTGGTCGTCCCTTAATGAGTTCGGGTTGCAAGATCCCAGTGAGATAAGACACTAAAACGTAAGGAAGCGGGTTGAAAGATCCCAGTGAGATAAGACACTAAAACGTAAGGAAGCAGGCTGAAAGATCCCAGTGAGATAAGACACTGAAACGTAAGGAAGCGGGTTGAAAGATCCCAGTGAGATAAGACACTAAAACGTAAAGAAATAGACACATGGCCTTGGAGTGTGACAGACAGGAATGTAATGGCGGTCGGGGAAAAATGTGATTAATCATTACTGTGTAATGATCAATTGAATGGACGGTTGTCGACAATGGAACTAGCAGGTAGAGAAAAAAAAAAAAAAAAGAAACGGCAGATCAACTGGTCTAAAAGGGGGGTCTATTTAAAGGCTAGAGTATAGAAATTAGTTTTAAGATGGGACTTAAATGTTTCTACTGAGGTGGCATCTCTAACTGTTACCGGGAGGGCATTCCAGAGTACTGGAGCCCGAATAGCAAAAGCTCTACAGCCCGTAGACTTTTTTTTTGGCACACTTCAGCTTGCTTATAGGAAGTTGCTCTTTGTGTTGCCCTATGTGTGTTTGTTGTGCTCTAATTTGTGTTTGCACTGTTCGTATAGTTAGTTTCTCACTTACTTTGTCTATCTAACTTTTAGATCAGGATGCGCGGCTGCAATTACACTAAAATATGAAATTAAGTCAAGGGTCACAAATTTGAGATTTCTGGTCTAAATAATTGGCAGCACAAGTAAGTGCACCTCACTGTGAACATTTTTAGATATTTAATGTGAGCAACATTGTTACCTAGCACTGCCTCAATCCTCCTCAGCATAGATTCACTGAAGGTGCACGGGTTGTTACTGTGAATCATTTCAAAACTTCGGGGACAATCATTTTTGCAGCAAATTCTGTAATTTTGTATAGAGGAACTTAGACCACTGGCAGATCCTTGCATTGGACATGTTTAACCAACATAGAACACTGGGGTTCCAACTTGTGATTTACATATCTGATGTGTTCCTCAAAGCACCCCGTTAAGTCCTCTCTTTTTTTTCGCAGTTTCACAATACTAGGGCCCAAACAGCGGAGCAAGCAAACCCCCGCATGGGCGATGCAGAGCACCTCAAGGGCCCGATTGAAATTGCTGTTTTTTTTCTTCTATATGTTTGGACGCCTTTTTGAGTCCCTTAACATGCAAGAAAAGTCCCCATGTTTGGCTGGTGTGTCAGGTATGGTGAAACATTTTATATTTGGAGGGTTTTTAAATGAAAGTTTGAAATTGTCTCTCCCGCCAGTTTCACGTTTCGGCACGAAAATCGCAGGAGACGTCTATCATGAAAGGACACACATAAAAGTCTCAGGAACCCATACCTCAAAAGGAACAGGAAGTCGGCCATATTAGTTTTCGTATTCAATTTTTCGGCAATAAAAGGGGTTGTATTTTAATGAACTCCTTCTGGAGATTTTGTCCAAATGAGTCGCGGCGAAAATGACAGATTCTACACGTAGAGGTTATGATAAATTGCAAAAATTTTTTGTCTACATCATAAGATGTGGCTGCGGCACGGTGCCAAATATTGATCCGAAAATTCGCCACAAAACACGAAACAATATTAACTCTGGTGCACAAATTCAGATATTGATCTTAGTTGGTATAAATGATGATCCTGTAGTGCCCAGTACCTCCTCCTACCCACTCTCTATGGGGTGGAGCTTGCGGTAAAAACTGCCCGACGCCATCTCCAATCTGTCATTTCTGCCCTTTATGTGTTAAGACACGGATACTACACTGATGGGTGATGATAAATTGCAAAAAAATGTTTTGAAAAATGACAGGATGTGGGCTTGATGTATGGTGCCAAACTTTGATCTGATGGTTCGCCACAAAACAGGAAACATTAATTTGGATCCTAATTGCTACAAATGATGAAGACAACCTGAAGTGGCTTTATGTCGTTTCATTTTATTTAATTTTATTAGGGCCCGAGCAGCAAAGCAAGCCCCGCAGAGGCGATGCAGAGCACTGCCAGTGTTGCAGTACAGTGAGGAAGGAGACAGCACTGAGACAGGGGCGTCGATAAGTGGAAGCGTGTTAAATAAACACTGGGATATGACGTGTATATCTAATCGAAATACGTGGTGTGAAACTATGTGATGCGATTAACTAGTGAGTGTTACCGGGAAGTGTTTAAGGTGCGTGTTGTGAGAGATGCGGAAGTCCAGAGAGGGAAAGGCAGGCTCGGAGGTCCGTGGGCAGGTGAGAGGTCAAGGGCAGGAGCGAGGCGTCAGGGTTCGTGGACAGGCAAGAGGTCGAGATCCGGGAAAGCAGTAAGTAGTCCAGGGGGAATCCGGGGCAACGAGACACACAGCTCGAAGCCGTAAAACAGAGGGAAGCTGCGGGATGACAACACACGACACGATGAGCACAGAGGAGGGAAAACACAGAGAGAGCGAATGCACATGGAAAAGGAGCTAGAGACGTGTATGCTTACTGTACGGGAACAAGTAGCTACGTTCTGTCACTGGAATGCAGGACGCACTGGCTTAAGAAGGGAGTGGAGTCCTCATCAGCGTCAGGTGTGTTAATTTCAGATTAAGTGCAGCCGGCGGGGGCCCGGCCGCGGCAAGAGGGGAACGCCTGTGGGCGTGCCCAGAGGCACGCTCAGAGGACCGCACGAAGGAATGTGTGGCGGCAGGAGCTTGAGCTGTAACAACCAGGTTCCTATTCAATTTGCTGTGTTTTTTCTTCTATACATTTCCTGCTGGATCTACTCTATATTTTATGCTGCTGCTGTCACATATACTGTATATACTGTAATATTGTACATGGTCATTGGTATATATTGTATATATGTTATAGACATAATATAATATATCTGTTTATATATTATTCTGTACACATATTATGTATATATTCGTATATATGTTAGATTTTTTATCGCTATATTAGTTTATTTATACCTGCATTGTCCTTTCCATCCTTACACTTTCCATCATTTTAACTGAGCTACTTTGTTGAACAATTTCCCTTGTGGATCATTAACGTTTGTCTAAGTCTAAGTCTAAGGATGCCCTATTGAGGCCCTTAATATGAACAAAAAGTCCCCATATTTGGCAGGTGCGTCACGTATGGCAAAACGGTTTATATTTTGAGGGTCCAGAAATTTTTGGTGGTGGGCCAGAGCATTGGGAAGAACGTGATTTCAAGCGTCGTGCGTGCCGGCCGAACCCTGTGGTGTACCGGGGGTGAAGGCCCGCTCAACGCTGCTCGCAGCTTTAATTTTCATAATGTCATTTATGAAACTCTTAACACCCCGAAAGGGACAAGTGCTAGAAAATGGATGGATAGATGGATTTATGTAACTAAGGTGTTGCAGTAGCTTGTTTACTTCAGATACGTTAGGTAGTCATTTGTTCAACTTCTTTAGTTATACTAGTGGTGTTCCTCAAGGTTTCATTTTAGGTCCTCTCTTTTTCATCATTTGACTATTGGTGGCCCGCAGATTCAGTTCAAAAACGCTTTTGCAGAATGTATTTAAAAACAGCAGCACTCTCCTGTAACTCTGACAAAATAAATAGACCAAAATAAATGTCTACTGTAGAGGATTCTGGATGGCCAGAATATACAAAATAGAACTAATAGTGAAGGTGATACTTGATGAAGTTCGAGAACCACTGCTGTAGCCAATAAATGCCATTTTGTAGCGTTCTCCAGCCCCCTACTCTAAAACTTCCTGGAGAAATTTAGTTGAATATCCCAGCGGTAAATCCTCTTCCACTACGCCATTAGACACTCGGTTGCAGGGTCTGAAGACCTACTTGGTCACTCCATCACCTTCAGCTTCCTCAGCAAAGGCACTTGTTATCTCAGAGGTGTGTTTTAGCACATTATCATGTTGGACCACTGCACAACAGAACTTGTTGAAATTAGTTTTAATGAATTGCAGTTCCCCAGTGCTGGCAGCACTCATGCATCCCCAGATCATGATGCTACCACCACCATGCTTGACAGGAGGCAGTACACAATTATCTTGCTCCTTACTTGTATTGCTTGCTATTTAGACAATCATGGCTATGTGTTGACTCAGTGGATAGTACATATATGCTCCACTGCAAGCTGTACACTGACTACTCTAAAATATATCAGTGTTTATGTCTTTCTGTGGTACTGCCCTTTGAGAAGATGAGCTGTGATAAAAATGTTTTCCTTTTGATGATTGTGTGAATATTTGAAATGTTTGTTTTGGGCTAACTTTGTGAAACTCCCACCTGTTTTGTCCCTGCAGTCAGATTATCACTTTGAGTACACAGAGTGTGACGTCCTGGGCTCTCGGTGGAGGGTGGCCATTCCCAACAAGGCTGAAACATGCACAGGCCTCCCAGATCCAGCCAAAGGCACCCAGTGCAGTGAGTTTCCATCATGCATGTGCTTTCTTTGTTGTAACTATGTAGCCAATAAATGTCCATTTGTAGCGTTCTCCTGCAACGAGGGGGAGTTCCTGGACATGCGGACTCAGCAGTGCCAGAAGTGTGCAGCAGGAACATACTCACTGGGCACTGGTGTGGCCTTCGATGAGTGGGACAAACTCCCCACTGGGTTTGTCACTCTTGGGATGAACACAAATGGCTGGGACGTCCACACAGACTGTTCCAAGTCAGTACTTTTGAATATTTACACATTCGTAGTCACAGACTTGCAAAGTGACCTCATTGTTCTACGGCAGGGGTCCCCAAACTACGGCCCCAGCGTCCAAAATCAGGCCCGCGGGAAGTCCCAAGTATAAAAAAAAAATATTTTTTTAAATTTGTTTTTATTTTTTCTTATCTACTTTGTACCGCTTGCTACTCACGGTGTCTCCTAGCCGCTCAGGCAAATCATATTGTCTAAAAAGGCATGTTCTCATTGATAACGTGACATCATCGCGCGCGCGGAAAGTGCGCTATATATATCTAATATATATCTAATATATATATATATATAAAATATATATAAATATGTATATATATATATAATGTATACATCTTATATATATATATATATATATATATATATATATATATATATATATATATATATATATATATATATATATATATATATATATATGTATATGTATATAAATATGTATATTGATAGGAATCAGTCACTAGCACAGTCTGTAAGGACTTGACTTCAGAGTTAAAGAACATCATTAAAACTTTCGTGTTCCTAACTGTAGTACAACTCTACAGATAAATTAACCAAAGCAAATATAGTACAACTGTACAGATAAATTAACCAAAGCAAATAAAAACTGAGAAAGTAAAATTACTTACCCACTTTGGAGATAAGAGGGAACAGGAAGGTGTGTTTGTTTAAGATCTCTATCAGCTGCTGCAGTAGCAGCCGCTATCCTTCCTGAGGTCTAAAATTTCAAAAACACTTCTATACATGTGCAACATTAAGGCAAAAGGGAATACACACATTCATACATGAAACATAACACCACATGTAAAATAAAAAAAAGTTCCACATACATACACACATTACATACTAATGTTATGCTAGTATAGATTACACAATATCCATAACAATACAATATTGTTTACAAAACAAAAGGTACAATGTATTTGCACACAATATAGTTACAAACCAAAAATATAATTATTAATATTGTGTAAATATATCAAGTCTTCATCTTTTACAAAAAGTTATAGAATTAATTGTCATTGTGAAACATTCCAAACCACTGACTATACTGCAACGTCTTCTGCATTAAATTAGTGAGTCGAGGTATTAAAAAGCGACTTTCTGTTGACTGACGCGTGGGATGTTGATGAGTATTCCTAAAAAATGACAGTTTGCTGTAATGTATATGATATTGTTATAATAGTAATGAAATACTGAAATTAAACAGAATAATCTATCCTACTCTTTACGGTTAACCAAGCCAGCTGGGAATTAATTTAGATACCCAGACACGAGCAGCCTTAATATGAGCAACTTGCAGTTTGCTGAAGTTTATTTGTGTGGTAACTAACCAAATAACGGCACAATAAACTAAATGTGACAAAACTAATGATTCAATAATTTTTTCATAACACTATTAGATATACATTTTAACAGTGATTAATTACTTCCCATTGTCAATAAAATTGTATTAACTTGACTGTTCCAATTTAACATATTGTCATCATTGACAATATGTTGTTTGCAGCATCTAGTATTTGTCATATTGTACTGACCTGTTCCTATGTTGCAATCAGTTATCTTGTTATCACCAAACTTTTCAATTTTTTTAGTACCCTTTCGTGTTGGCATTGCAAAAAAACAAAAAAGTAAATGCTTGCATTATGAACATCCTGTTCAATGCTCAACTGAACTGAGCTCTGATGCAAGATGGTTAAAGCTTTTCATTTTGTAGAACTCCAAACTTTACAACTTGTTGTGCTTTTGACTTTGGGGGATTTATTGTGATTCTTCACACTCTTGTATGAGACAAGGTAATTTCTGTACCAATAGATACACTTTAAATAATTTTCTCCCATAAGTACAATATCAGTATACATTTGTACTACCAAAAGGGTACAAGGTGATATAAAGTACAACTTTTTACTATTTCAACCCTCAGGCTACCTTCTGCATTAAAAATGTGTTTAGCTCATAGACGGAACCTATTTTTGTAGTGTTTTGCATACTAATAATTGTATAATTATAGTTAAGGCATTTAGAGCCATTATTGATAACAATGATAACACATTTTTGGGTACTTAGGCTATAAAGTGTGTTTTATTCGATTACTCGATTCATTAAACAAAAAAACGAAATAAAACAAAACCAAGCAATCAATCAATCAATGTTTATTTATATAGCCCTAAATCACAAGTGTCTCAAAGGGCTGCACAAGCCACAACGACATCCTCGGTACAGAGCCCACATAAGGGCAAGGAAAAACTCACCCCAGACAATAGATTACTCGATGACCACAACTGTCAATAGCTGCAGCCCTAAGTCTATGTTCTTTTCCAGCTCAACCTGGACACCAATGGGAGATTACATAGCCTCCAACACAGATGAGTGCTCGGCGACGCTTTCCTTTTCTGTGGACCTGAAGAAAGCAGGAATTGTGTCTTTTGAGTACTTTTACCCTGAGAGCAGCATCTACTTTGAGTTCTTCGTAAGTCGACACTTTACTGAACACGATCAATTTCCCAGTAGAGCTTCCTCAGAGTTAAGCTAGTATTGTTGTGGTTTTGTCATAATAATCGATTGATGATTGTTAAGGATTACCGTATTTTTCGGAGTATAAGTCGCACCGGCGTATAAGTCGCACCTGCCGAAAATGCATAATAAAGAAGGAAAAAAACATATAAGTCGCACTGGAGTATAAGTCGCATTTTTTGGGGACATTTATTTGATAAAACCCAACACCAAGAATAGACATTTGAAAGGCAATTTAAAATAAATAAAGAATAGTGAAAAACAGGCTGAATAAGTGTATGTTATATGACTCATAAATAACCAACTGAGAATGTGCCTGGTATGTTAACGTAACATGTTATGGTAAAAGTAATTCAAATTACTATAACACATAGAACATGCTATATGTTTACCAAACAATCTGTCACTCCTAATCGCTAAATCCCATGAAATCTTATGTTACTTCTAGACCTCCACCCCAGATCCCACCTCACTCCTACCCACTTCTCCAAAGTGGGCTGGCTCAAGGTGGAGGACAGGGTTAAACAACTTGCACTGAGCCTAGTCTATAAAATCCACTACACCTCCCTGATACCGAAGTACATGTCAAACTACTTCCTTAACGTAAATGACCGCCATAACCACAACACCAGGGGGAGCTCCACTAACCACGTTATACCCAGATTCCGATCTAACAAAGGTCTTAACTCATTCTCTTTCTATGCCACATCAATGTGGAATGCGCTCCCAACAGGTATAAAAGAAAGGGCATCTCTATCCTCCTTCAAAACCGCAATAAAAGTTCACCTCCAGGCAGCTACAACCCTTAACAAGTTGAAAAACTTATTCGGGTGTTACCATTTAGTGGTCAATTGTACGGAATATGTACTTCACTCTGCAACCTAGTAATAAAAGTCTCAATCAATCAATCAATCTTATACGTCTAGTCTCTTACGTGAATGAGCTAAATAATATTTTTTGATATTTTACGGTAATGTGTTAATAATTTCACACATAAGTCGCTCCTGAGTATAAGTCGCACCCCCGGCCAAACTATGAAAAAAACTGCGACTTATAGTCCGAAAAATACGGTATTCAAATTGTGTGCATTTAGCTAAAAAGAGGGCAGTTCTTGACTGCAACCAGCACAGGCACTGTTGATTCAATCAATCTACTTTGTGGTCTAAAGAATAACACGATGACGTCCGCGATGGGGAGTTAAGCTGGGGAATTATTCTCCAGAAATAGGAATTTCATTTTATGCAGTCAAATGCCTACCTCTATAGTATTTTAATAGTGATTTTGATACTCCACATTCTTTAGGGAAGTTTTTCCTTTCTTTTTAGGTCCAAAACGACCAGTGTCAATCAACAGACTCTGCAAGGCGTTGGATGAAGATCTCTGAAAAGGACTGGAGCCAACACGGGGTTTGACTCTGCACCTTCACCCACTCGAGTCCACATAAACATACGCAGAATAACACTTTGATGGTCATTGTTCATTCCTGCTCAGGTCAAGCTGAACAAAGGCAACAACGTACTATTTTGGAGAACGACAGCATACGCTCTGCAGGACAGCTCCATCAAACCGGTGCTGTTACGAAACATTGCCATCTCGGGTACATCATTTCCTCAGTATATATTTATTATTCAATATATTGTCATTTCTCTTGTTGATAAACACTGTTGGTTGTTCTGCAGGGGTGGCCTACACATCAGAGTGTTTTCATTGTAAGCCTGGCACCCACAGTGCACAGCTGGGATCTGCCCGCTGTGCCCCCTGTCCTGCTGACACTTACTCCAACAAGGGGGCCACTGTTTGCCAGCAATGTGAACTTGATAAATATGCAGGTATAAAATTTGAGCCTTATTAAACAACACATAAATGCCACTCAGGGCCGCCCCTCCCTATAACAGATCCATAGTGGAACTGTTAAGCAAGCACATGTAAAATGTCAATAATGCATTAAAGGGTGTTTCATATTATATTTTACGGCACACGTATTCCTAGCGCCTTCGATTCAGTTTAAGTCCAGTCGTCATAATAATAATAATATTGCGGTTTCACCAGATTGTAAATGTTTTTTTTTCTTTAAATATTCTACATTTTTTGCCCTAAATGAAGCATTTTCGAGCCTAAACATGGCTAATGAACCAAAAATTTCATAATAGCCACTAAATTGTTAGGAACTCACTCAGCGGTAGTTGGTGTGACCCTAGGATGCAGACACAGGAAGCAGCGTGCAGGTAATAAAGCGCTTTAATGAACAAAAAGACTAAAAGGCACACCATGAACATTAGTCATAACAGATATTGAACCAGTGCCGGAAAGAAGGTGACACTTACAGATATACCCTCCTGATTAGTGATTAGAGGCGGGTGAATCACCTGATCACTAATCAAGAGCAGTCGTGGAGAACACTGCTCTTGGAATAAACACTAAACATGGGAAAAGAACTAAACAAAACCGTCACTCAGATCATGACATAGAGACCAAACCAATCAGATCAAACTGTTCAGTACCATGGCCACTGATTGGCTCAGACTAAGGCAACATTGCTATATTGGATTAAAAGTGACTAAAGGGTGTTAGTTCATGTCTAGGAGGCTGTCATAATCCATCCATTTTCTACCGCTTATTCCCTTCGGGGTCGCGGGGGGCGCTGGAGCCTATCTCAGCTACAATCGGGCGGAAGGCGGGGTCTTATTCCCTTCGGGGTCGCGGGGGGCGCTGGAGCCTATCTCAGCTACAATCAGGCGGAAGGCGGGGTACACCCTGGACAAGTCGCCACCTAATCACAGGGCCAACACAGATAGACAGACAACATTCACACTCACATTCACACACTAGGGCCAATTTAGTGTTGCCAATCAACCT
Source organism: Entelurus aequoreus (assembly GCF_033978785.1). Classification (NCBI taxonomy): domain Eukaryota; kingdom Metazoa; phylum Chordata; class Actinopteri; order Syngnathiformes; family Syngnathidae; genus Entelurus; species Entelurus aequoreus. The sequence continues at coordinate 22,972,394 of NC_084737.1, forward strand.
ATCCCCAGGCTGTCATAATGTTGAAAAAAATATTTAGAAGGTAGTAAACATTTTTTATGCTCTAGCTATGAAAGTATTCTATTCACAATAAATGATTCCTACTTGGGGCAGCACGGTGGCAGAGGGGTTAGTGCGTCTGCCTCACAAAACGAAGGTCCTGAGTAGTCGTGAGTTCAATCCCGGCCTCGGGATCTTTCTGTGTGGAGTTTGCATGTCCTCCCCGTGACTGCGTGGGTTCCCTCCAAAGACATGCACCTGGGGATAGGTTGATTGGGAACACTAAATTGGCCCTAGTGTGTGAATGTGAATGTTGTCTGTCTATCTGTGTTGGCCCTGCGATGAGGTGGCGACTTGTCCAGGGTGTACCCCGCCTTCCGCCCGATTGTAGCTGAGATAGGCTCCAGCGCCCCCCGCGACCCCGAAGGGAATAAGCGGTAGAAAATGGATGGGATGGATGGATTCCTACTTGGCGCAAATTCATTTATTGCGGTCATGTCCGGAACTAATTAACAGCGATAAACGAGGGATTACTGTACTTTTCTTTATCTGTTGGAAACTTCAGGTTTGAAGCAGCGTCAGTTTACAGCGCAAACATCAAATAATAAGTATACAATCAATGATACAGTAAAATAATATGAGTCAATAATACAATAAACATGAGTCTATAAAAACTAGGGCTGTCAAATGACACATTTTTTAAATTAGATTAATCACACTTTTGAATTTGGTTTAATCATCATTAATCATAGGTCATTACTCGATTGCAAACTTAAAGTGACTTAAAAAAGAGCCCAATATTTGGACGCAAATGCAATTTTATTGTCAGAATGTCCTCCAGGAACAGTTTTTACTTGGTTTTACTTGAATGCACATCATTTATTTGCTCAAAACTGGCTAAAAATGGTATCTAAAGTCCCATCCATTTTCTACCGCTTATTCCCTTCGGAGTCGTGGGGGGCGCTGGAGCCTATCTCAGCTACAATCGGGTGGAAGGTGGGGTACACCATGGACAAGTTGCCACCTCATCGCAGGGCCAACACAGATAGACAGACAACATTCACACTCACATTCACACACTAGGGCCAATTTAGTGTTGCCAATCAACCCATCAGGGTTTATTTTGAAGTGATTTTTGCCAGTGAGAACATTGCACTGACCTGATCACTTTTAGATAACCATTCACGGTTAAGATAAAGGAGTATGTGCAGTCAGAATAAATTATATGATTAATCTGCGTACAAACATAATTAATGTGATAATTTTTGTGATGAATCACATGAGTTAACTCGTTATTTTTGACAGCCCTAAATAAACATAAACATTAATAAAATGCAATTAACTAATTACTGTACTGCTCTGTTGCTGCTAAGAATATGATGGCTAATTCCCTCTGACGTTTACATTGTCCCCCGTGGACAGACATGCTGGGTTTGAATGTCGGCCTGAGATGTGTCAGGAAGGTATGCAAATGTATGTTTTAATTATGTTATGCACAAACAAAAAGTAAGTATTGAACGATTTATTTCTTGTGAAATACTTTTAGTACAAAACATGTATCAAATACATTTTGATACATGTTTGATTAAAAAAAGTGTAAAAATCATTTAACATAAATAAGAAAAAGGTGAACATTTCTTGTAATGGGGGGCTCCAAATAAAATTCTGCTTAGTGCCCCGATTTGGCCAGGAGCGGGCCTGAAGCAACTATAAATGCAGAAAACTATCTAATATGTCAGAGCTTGTTTCTTTTTGTCTTTTCAAGAGGTTGCATCAGGAAGCTGCCAGCAGAGACCTGCATGTACAAACAGTGACTACTTCTACACGCACACGCCATGTGACTCTGAGGGGAAGGTAAGATGATCATGCAGGCTGAATAGATGAAGTTTTCTTGTTCAGATTCATGCATTCAGCTCAACCATCTGGTGTCACGATTAGGTTTCATTATGTGTCAAACTCATGGTCGTGTGGCGGAGTGTCAGTGGATTCTTTCATTACCTCTGCCAAGGACGTTATGATTTATATCGCTCTCTCTTTTTTTTTTTTAACAAGTCAGATTACTAAAACTCTGTGGGCGGGTGGGGTGCAGGACAAGGTATAGAATATGAATTTTTGTTGCCTATGTGATTTTTACTTTCACATTTAGTTACATTTTCTATATATATTAAATACATGTAATATAACACAATATTTACAATTACATACAATATAATAGATTACATCATATATATATATATATATATATATATATATATATATATATATATATATATATATATATATATATATATATATATATATATATATATATATATATATATATATATATATATATATATATATATATATATATTAGGGCAGCACGGTGGAACGAGGAGTAGTGCGTGTGCCTGACAAAAAGAAGGTCCCCGGTTCGATACCCAGGCTCCGGGTCTTTTTGTGTGGAGTTTGCATGTTCTCCCCGTGACTGCGTGGGTTCCCTCCGGGTACTCCGGCTTCCTCCCACCTCCAAAGACATGCACCTGGGGATAGGTTGATTGGAAACACTAAATGGTCCCTAGTGTGTGAATGTGAGTGTGAATGTTGTCTGTCTATCTGTGTTGACCCTGTGATGAGATGGCGACTTGTCCAGGGTGTACCCCGCCTTCCGCCCAAGTGCAGCTGGGATAGGCTCCAGCACCTCCGCGAGCCCGAAAGGGACAAGCGGTAGAAAATGGTGCCTATGATTTTTTTCACTTCTCTTCACATTTTTGTAGAATTATATCAAAGCATTTTAATGTATTAAATATAATACAAAATAAAAATTGCATAATTGTGCACGGACGGCGTGAGACAGTGGGTAGAGCGGCCGTGCCGGCAACTTGAGGGTTCCAGGTTCGATTCTCGCCTCTGTCAAGTCACTGCCGTTGTGTCCTTGGGCAAGACACTAAACGCAAAATGGCAGCCACTCTTCCGTCAGTCTAATACATCCATCCATCTTCTTACGCTTATCCTAGGTCGGGTCGCGGGGGCAGCAGCCTAAGCAGGGAAGCCCAGACTTTCCTCTCCCCAGCCACTTCGTCCAGCTCTTCCCGGGGGATCCTGAGGCGTTCCCAGGCCAGCCGGGAGACATAATCTTCCCAACGTGTCCTGGGTCTTCCCCGTGGCCTCCTACCGGTCGGACGTGCCCTAAACACCTCCCTAGGGAGGCGTTCGACCAGATGCCCGAACCACCTCATCTGGCTCCTCTCGATGTGGAGGAGCAGCGGCTTTACTTTGAGCTCCCCCCGGATGGCAGAGCTTCTCACCCTATCTCTAAGGGAGAGCCCCGCCACCCGGCGGAGGAAACTCATTTCGGCCGCTTGTACCCGTGATCTTGTCCTTTCGGTCATAACCCAAAGTTCATGACCATAGGTGAGGATGGGAACGTAGATCGACCGGTAAATCGAGAGCTTTGCCTTCCGGCTCAGCTCCTTCTTCACCACAACGGATCGATACAGCGTCCGCATTACTGAAGACGCCGCACCGATCCGCCTCTCGATCTCATGATCCACTCTTCCCTCACTCGTGAACAAGACTCCGAGGTAATTGAACTCCTCCACTTGGGGCAGGGTCTCCTTCCCAACCCGTAGGTGGCACTCCACCCTTTTCCGGGCGAGTCTAATATATAAATATATATATTTATGTATATACATAAATGTATGTGTGTATACACGTATGTATGTATACATATTTGTGCACTGTGTACATACACATGTTTTTATATACACATATGTATATGTAACCCTTGAAGCTGGCTTCCCCTATCCCGGGTCCGTCTAGTCCTCGGTCTCCCTATGAAGTCTCTGCGTTGTGTATTGTATTTTTGTGTGCGTGGGAAGACGGAGAGAAAGACCAGGCAAGGAAGCATAGGATCTGGGTGGAGTCGTCTTTATCTCAAATCTTCACCTTTAGAAAAGACATGGAATTGTCACCAAAATACAAAATATGTCACACTACAACACTTTATATTTTAAAACACAATCAACTTCTCTCATCGTGACCAGTAATATACCCAGCAGGTAACGTGTGTGTGTGCGTGTGTGTGTGCGTGTGTGCGTGCGTGCGTGCGTGCGTGCGTGCGTGCGTGCGTGCGTACGTGCGTGCGTGCGTGTAGACATAAATGACTGAGTGAGTGGATAATCATATGAAAAGAGCCAAAACATGTCCTAGCATAACATGCTTCTGGGCTACCACACACACTGGCATAAAAACTTAACACAATCAACAGTCTCTTCACAATTTACAAAACCCCCACCTTAATATAACACTTAGCCATCATATTTTGTGAATAAATCGGCTTAATAGTGCAAAACAATAACTTTTTTTCATCTTTTAACTGGGGAGCCTGGTCCCTTCCTGCTTACCTTTAGAAAAGACATGGAGTTGTGACCTAAGATGGCCACAACCAACGAAGAAGAACATTAACAGACAACAGTGAACAGACCACGAAGTGGCGCCCCCTGGAGGCTTCCCTAACAACTGTCTCAACCTTTTGAAAGAACCTCTGCAGACTCCCCACATCAGTTCACCTCCTTACACCCACCCCTTCTTTCTATGATGGCGTCTCAGCCATTACATACACAACCCCTCCCTCTTCCCGTGTCAACACGATACCTAGTGTTTGTGATATGAGAGGTGAAGTGCAATGGTGCAAGGTATCATGCTCAGTGTTTAACAGCAGCCATCTTCTTTTCTTTAGCCGCCAGCCACAGTCTTCATCCTATTTCAATCTTTTGCTTATCAGAGACAGGTTTCACAGCTACCGAATGGTAGGACAACTTCTTGGGAGGACATCTGTGTCTCGGCGGATTTCTCCTGCTCTGCACAAGCTCTTTGGACATCACCTTCAGGACATGGACCCCCTCGGTCCATGTCCAGTTTCTAACATCTGTCCTTGACCCTTGTCCTCCCCTTTATCCGGTTCGCTTTGATCCCCTCCATCATGTATCTCCTTAGGCTGAGTTTTACTTGCAGCATATCCAAGGTCCTGCATCTGAACATCTTCGATCGCATCTTCAACACTGCAATCTGTATTCACTGCTGGCTCCCTCATCCCACACCACTCCTGTTGGGGTTTCCAAGGGGAGGAACATGCATTGGGTCAACAGATTCTGGTGGACCACGCTCTTCTTGTCCCCCTCTTCGGTCTGGACCACGTACACAGGAATGTCCGGCTGTTTCTTTATGACAATGTAAGGCTGGCGCTCCCACCTATCTCCCAGCTTCTGCCGACCTTCAATGTAACAAATTTTGACAAGCACCCTGTCCCCGGGCTCAAATTCCTGAGGCTTCGCCTTGCGATCATATTGTTTTTTCTGCTGTTCTTTGGCGTGCCTGGACATCTTGTTGGCCTTATCATAAGCATTTCTCAGGCAGTCCATGAGGGCTTGCACATATTCACTGTATTCACATGGCTCGTTGTTCTCGGGCAGCCCTAAGACAAGGTCAATGGGCAGTCTGGGATGTCTGCCATACATTAAAAAGTATGGTGTGTAACCCGTCGAGTCATGGCGTGTACAGTTATAGGCATGCGTCATAGCGTCCACATGTTCATGCCAGCAGGGCTTCTCTTGAGGATTCAGTGTTCCCAACATATCCATCAAGGTCCTGTTAAATCTTTCGGTGGTTCCGTTTCCCTGTGGATGATATGGGCTTGTGTGCGACTTGGTGATACCAGTGATCCTGCACAGCTCCTTCACAACAGTGCTCTCAAAGTTTCGACCTTGATCAGCGTGAAGTCTAGCCAGGAACCCAAAACGGCAGAGGAAGTTCCTCCACAGCACCTTTGCCACTGTGCGTGCCTTCTGATCCTTGGTCGGGTAAGCTTGTGCGAAACGAGAGAAGTGATCCGTTACAACCAGCAGATTCTCGATCCCACCTCTGGACCTCTCCAATGTCAGAAAGTCTATACAGACCAATTCCATCGGTGCACTGGTGTGGATACTGACGAGGGGGGCTCTAAGACCTGCTGTGGGAGTCTTCCTGAGACAGCACCTCTCGCACTGTTCACACCATGCTTTGATATCCTGGAACATCTTGGGCCAGTAAAAACGCTCCCTCATCAGTGCAAATGTGCGGTCCAACCCCAAATGGCCTGAATCATCATGGAGGGCCGTCTTAGCATACCTCTGTAGCTCCATGGGCAGCACCAACTGCTCAATAGACCCTCTTTGTCCATCATAAACTTTGCGGTAGAGGATGCCGTCCTTGACCACTAACCTCTTCCATTCCTTCAGGAGAATGCCCACCAGTGCCCCTCCTTCCACACTATCGCTCCTCTTAGGTTTGGTGTTCAGAGACCGATGGTGCAGCACTGGTCCAACCACAGGGTCATCTCTTTGGCCAATCCTAACTTGCTGCTTTGCCATTGCAGGCAGTGAGTCTGTCCCAATACCATCATAGGACTCAGTTAGCGGCTCAGGATTGCCTGGCTGTGGTCCTTGAAGATAGTCTGTCTCAACCTGTGCTGTGTTTTCGACTACCTCATCCGAACTCAGAGACTTCCTCTCACTGTTCCTGGACTTGACCCGCTGTGGACATGTCTGCAAGGCTTGTGCGACCTCCCGACTGGATAGTCTGGACAAAGCATCGGCGTTGGCATTGCATTTCCCTTGACGGTATTGAATATCGAAGTCCAGCATTGACAGGTGGGACACCCAGCGCTGACCAGTCGCGTCCAATTTTGCCGTTGTCATCACATATTTCAGTGGATTGTTATCGGTGATGACAGAGAATTTATTCCCATACAGGTGGTCATAAAACTTTTCTGTTGCCGCCCACTTGAGAGCTAAAAACTCTAACTTGTGGGCCCGGTAACGCGTTTCAGATGGATGCAACCCTCTACTGGCATATGCAAGGACACGCTCCTTCCCATCTTGAATCTGAGCAAGAACGGCACCCAGACCTTCCCCGGACGCATCAGTCTGCAACAAGAATGGTAGGTTGTAGTCTGGGTAGGCGAGGACTGGGGCGGTGGTAAGTCTCTGTTTCAGACCTTGGAATGCAGCCTCGCAATCTTCCGTCCAATGGAACTGGGGAGGTGGGTCAAAGGAAGTCTTGGCCCCCCTTTTCTTCTTTCTTGGGTCTCCCGAAGTGAGACGATATAGAGGCGCCACCAGCTTTGCATAGCCTCCCACAAACCGCCTGTAGTAACCTGTGAAGCCCAGGAACTGCTGTACCTTTTTGTGGTTAGTGGGGCGTTTCCAGTCAGTCACTGTATTTATCTTCTCCGGGTCTGTCCTGATACCCTCGGCTGACACCAGGTGCCCTAGGTACTGAACCTCCTTCTTCATCAAATGGCATTTGGAGGGCTTCAGCTTCAGCCCGTGTTCCCATAGTCGATTGAACACCACTTGAAGCCTCTCCAGGTGTTCGTCAAAGGTTTTTGCAAAGACAATGATGTCGTCAAGGTAGATGAGCAGGTTGACGTAGTTTAGGTCTCCAAAACAACAGGTCATCAATCTCTGAAAAGTGGATGGGGCATTTTGTAACCCAAATGGCATTCTGTTAGCCTCGTACAGCCCCATGGGTGTGCTGAAAGCTGTTTTGTGCTTATCTTGCTCTGCTACTTCAACCTGCCAGTACCCAGAGGTAAGGTCGAGTGTGGAGAAATACTTTGACTGCCCTAATGCTTCCAGTGCATCCTCTATCCTTGGCAACGGAAAAGCATCCCTCGTGCTGCACAGATTCAGCTTCCTGTAGTCCACGCATATTCTCAGGGACCCATCCTTCTTAAATACCACCACCATCTGGGAAGCATAAGGGCTCTTGCTTGGACGAATTACGCCAGCCTCTTCCATCTCCGTGAGAGCCTTCTTGACGCCCTCCCACTGGGCGGGTGGTATTTTACGGTACAGGAGCCGAAATGGTTTTGGGTCTACCAGGGGTATTTCATGCTGGACAGTTGTTGTGTGTCCATAATCCAATGAGTGCTGGGAGAAGACATCACTGTTCTTCCCTACAAGCTCTTTGAGCCTAGAATGCTGCCCCTCATCATCTATGGCGGCACCACTCAAATCTACACAACATGATGCAAGGCCTTTATTACTGCTCACCCCTTGCTCATGCATTTGACATACACCAGTGCCAGGCACTCCCATCTTGGTGTTTTTACCCCTCCCCTGGCCCCTTTCCACTGTTTGCAGTACTTCCTGAACCAGAAAGACCTCTGCCAGCTGAGTGCTGGACCTAATAACAACTGTTCGTTCAGACAGGTTCATCACTCGGACCGGAACCTGCTGCTTGGTCACATTAGCCACAACTCTGCCAACAACGAGGCCCACTGGAAGCTTCAGAGAGGGCTTGGCTTCAATAAGGGCAGTATATGACTGTTTCTTGGGTCCCTTCATTACCTTGCACTTCACAACAGTCTCACTGCCTGCAGGCACCAATACTTTCTCTCCATAATACCGAACAGGGCCCACTCTGCCATCTAGACCACCCATAATACCGAACAGGGCCCACTCTGCCATCTAGACCACCAGTCCCTGTTTGTTCCATCTCCAGTAATGCAGAATGCCATTCTGGATGGGTATCTTTGATGCATTGGTGGAACTGCAGCCCATAAGTGTCTTGAAGGTGTTGTCTCGAGGCTCGTATGACATTTGTCCCCACCAGCAAAGGAACCATGGACCTGTACTCTGTTTCAGGGACAACAAAGGCTGGTACACTGGCATATTCTTTTCCAAAAACCTTCAGTCGGACAAGCAGCACACCATGGTGAGGGACATCCTGGCCACCTGCCCCTTCCACTGGAATGTTGGAAGGCTGCAGCTTCTGCTGGCACAATTCAGGGTGCCTACGCCAAAACTCATAGGTAATGCTGGTTATTTGTGATCCAGAGTCAATTAAAGTCCTACATATTTCACCATTGACCTCCACATCCCCCTCATTCCTGGGGCCCACCAGGGGTGTTCTCTTCTCCTTTCCTCGCTCTTCTGCTTGGGGACCTAAGTGTTTGCCCATGGTTTCCCCTTCTACCACAGGCTTTATGCGTTTAAAGAACATCCGGCCTGTGTCGTGCCATGTTGTGCTGTGTCCTCTGGGGAGACAGCCTGAGGATGCGGTGGGTTTGTGTTCAGGTTATTATTAGGCATTAGAGTTCTACATACTCCGGCCATATGTCCGGCCTTCCCACAACGATAGCACACCAACATGGTAGCTTCCCTGTCATTCCTCACTGCTGACAGTGGTCTGGTTGGAGCAGAAACTAGTTTTGATTCTAGCTGTGCAAGCTTTTTGACCTGCTCCTTTTGGTTCAGAGTTAGCTTCTCTATCAGCATAGTCAGTGTGGACAGCTCGGAGGAGGGTTTCACTGCATCAGTCATCTCTTTTGCCGCCCCTTGCTGTTCTCTGGCCGCCACGTGAACCTGGGTGAATGGTTTCTTTAATTTATGTTGAGGCTGAAACCTCCTTGCCTCCCTTGCCAGACTTCGTAGTTCCTCTTGAAGTTCACGAAAACTCAGGAGCCTAGGCTTCAAGGGGGCAATCCTGAGGTACACCCCTTCATCATTTAACCCCCTCGGGAACTGACGTGTGAGTTTGGCATCACGGTCTGGGTACGGTTGGCCCCCACACTGAGACTCCTCAACTGAACGGAGGGTTGCTTCTAGCGCAATAGCATAGGAGCACGCGGTTTCATCAGGCCACTGGCTTCTCTCATAAAAGTCTGCCAAAGGATCCAGAGACCTTTGCATGTCTCCATATTCGGCTCTCAGCTCATCAAATGCTCTCTCTGGATGCTGTTCTTGGAGGGGTAGATTTAGAACCAGTCTCCTGGCCTCCCCACTCAAGTGACGCACAATTGTTGCAAAACAGAGATGTGCTGGCAGCACCCCCGCTTCCAGAAGATACTGCATATCCCATATCCAGTCTTCAATGAGGACTCTACAGTCAGGGCCTCCACTGAAGATCTGCACATTCCTCACCTGGTGTGTCTGGGTGAACCCAACAGGGGCAGGTTGCATTGTGCTATATCTGGCCTGTCCTGTGGTGGGAAACACAACTTGGGGCACATGTTGGTATGCGAGCATGGATGTCGATACGGCAGGACCTGGAGCAGGCAGGAGGGGATTTGGTGGGTTATATGTGGCTGCTTGGGCGGTGTACCAATCAGGGGACCAGGCAGCATTGTTTATCCCAGTCCTAGGGGTGTGAGTGGTGGCTTGCAATTTAGGCTCTGAAATCTGCGGGAATTCATGAGGGCAGGTCGGGACTAGTGGGTAGGGACTGTTTGTTTGGGGTGCATACATATTGGGAGGTTGAGCCACATACACTCTATCATGGGGGAGGTGTGGCTTGGTTAGTGGGGCGCACCTGACATCCTGTCCTGGGGTTTGGCTAATTGGGACGGGCAAGTGGGCAGCAGCACCATGGGCTGAGGCGGAGTCTAGCCATGTAATTGGGGCAACATCATAATGGTTGGATATGGGGGTACGTGTGGAGACTGGTGGGACTGACACAGAGGCCGGAGTGTGCATTCCATCAGGGAGGTGCTGAGTCTGGAGTGGTGGGACATACCTGGCGCTCTGTGTTTGTGGTATGGGTGGTGGAGCATGGCTAGTGGCCATCTGATCCGGTATTGCCATTGTGGGACTTTGGAAAAGGGGTGGGCGACATGGTACTGTAGCTGTTGGAGTCTGAATTGATCCTGGGACCTCATATCTATTATATATTGGGCTGAGTATGGGGGGTGACAGGGTTGGCACAGTTTTGACTTGATGGGGCTCCGTTTTGGGCCTAACAGCCTGTTGGGGGTCCATGTCATGCTTAGAGTGGGCCATCATTTGGACAATACACTGAGGTGACTCCCCTCCATCAGGACCATGGTCCACTATGCCAGCACGTAGATTTAAAGTCTGTCTCACTGTGGAGTGAACTTGTGTCGGTGGTCGACTAGGGGTACCTACGTGGGGACTTTGCATCTTCAGAATTCAAAAGTGCTGTAGGCTTAGATAACTTGGGTGCATGTACTGAGGTAAGTATTGTGTGTGTGAGAGAGCGAGTATGTGTATGTGGTGGCAGTGGTGTTGGATTGTGATTGTGTGACTGTGTTTTTTTTTTCTTTTTCAGAATAGGTCACAGACACCATAAAACATTCCCATAAAGCATAAATATAGAAAAAGGATATGTCAACACAAATGTTTTCTTTCTTTCCCCTCTTAACTCCTTTTCCTGCTCTTGTGTGGCATCCGCAGATCCGGGTCACGGCACCAGTTGTAACCCTTGAAGCTGGCTTCCCCTATCCCGGGTCCGTCTAGTCCTCGGTCTCCCTATGAAGTCTCTGCGTTGTGTATTGTATTTTTGTGTGCGTGGGAAGACGGAGAGAAAGACCAGGCAAGGAAGCATAGGATCTGGGTGGAGTCGTCTTTATCTCAAATCTTCACCTTTAGAAAAGACATGGAGTTGTCACCAAAATACAAAATATGTCACACTATAACACTTTATATTTTAAAACACAATCAACTTCTCTCATCGTGACCAGTAATATACCCAGCAGGTAACGTGTGTGTGTGCGTGTGTGTGTGCGTGTGTGCGTGCGTGCGTGCGTGTAGACATAAATGACTGAGTGAGTGGATAATCATATGAAAAGAGCCAAAACATGTCCTAGCATAACATGCTTCTGGGCTACCACACACACTGGCATAAAAACTTAACAAAATCAACAGTCTCTTCACAATTTCAATCAATCAATCAATGTTTATTTATACAGCCCTAAATCACAAGTGTCTCAAAGGGCTGTACAAGCCACAACGACATCCTCGGTACAGAGCCCACATACGGGCAAGGAAAAACTCACCCCAGTGGGACGTCGGTGAATGACTATGAGAAACCTTGGAGAGGACCGCATATGTGGGTAACCCCCCCCCCCCTCTAGGGGAGACCGAAAGCAACGGATGTCGAGTGGGTCTGACATAACATTGTGAAAGTCCAGTCCACAGTGGATCCAACACATCAGCGGGAGTCCAGTCCACAGCGGGGCCAACAGGAAACCATCCCGAGCGGAGACGGGTCAGCAGCGCAGAGATGTCCCCAACCGATGCACAGGCTAGTGGTCCACCCGGGGTCCCGGCTCTGGACAGCCAGCACTTCATCCATGGCCACCGGACCTATGCAACTCCCCCTCGCACGGGACAGGGGAGAAGAGGAGAGAAGAAAAGAAACGGCAGATCAACTGGTCTAAAAAGGGGGGGTCTATTTAAAGGCTAGATTATACAAATGAGTTTTAAGATGGGACTTAAATGCTTCTACTGAGGTAGCATCTCTAACTGTTACCGGGAGGGCATTCCAGAGTACTGGAGCCCGAATAGAAAACGCTCTAAAGCCCGCAGACTTTTTTTTGGCTCTGGGAATCACTAATAAGCCGGAGTTCTTTGAACGCAGATTTCTTGCCGGGACATATGGTACAATACAATCGGCGAGATAGGCTGGAGCTAAACCGTGTAGTATTTTATGCGTAAGTAGTAAAACCTTAAAGTCGCATCTTAGGTGCACAGGAAGCCAGCGCAGGTGAGCCAGTATAGGCGTAATATGATCAAACTTTCTTGTTTTTGTCAAAAGCCTTGCAGCCGCATTTTGTACCAACTGTAATCTTTTAATGCTAGACATAGGGAGACCCGAAAATAATACGTTACAGTAATCGAGACGAGACGTAACGAACGCATGGATAATGATCTCAGCGTCGCTAGTGGACAAGATGGAACGAATTTTAGCGATATTACGGAGATGAAAGAAGGCCGTTTTAGTAACACTCTTAATGTGTGACTCAAACGAGAGAGTTGGGTCGAAGATAATACCCAGATTCTTTACCGAGTCTCCTTGTTTAATTGTTTGGTTGTCAAATGTTAAGGTGGTATTATTAAATAGATGCTGGTGTCTAGCAGGACCGATAATCAGCATTTCCGTTTTCTTAGCGTTGAGTTGCAAAAAGTTAGCGGACATCCATTGTTTAATTTCATTAAGACAATTTACAAAACCCCCACCTTAATATAACACTTAGCCATCATATTTTGTGAATAAATCGGCTTAATAGTGCAAAACAATAACTTTTTTTCATCTTTTAACTGGGGAGCCTGGTCCCTTCCTGCTTACCTTTAGAAAAGACATGGAGTTGTGACCTAAGATGGCCACAACCAACGAAGAAGAACATTCACAGACAACAGTGAACAGACGACGAAGTGGCGCCCCCTGGAGGCTTCCCTAACAACTGTCAACCTTTTGAAAGAACCTCTGCAGACTCCCCACATCAGTTCACCTCCTTACACACACATATATATATATATATATATATATATATATATATATATATATATATATATATATATATATATATATATGTATATATGTATATATATATATATATATATATATATATATATATATATATATATATATATATATATGTAGGAGCCATTTAAGGCATCCTTTTTTTGTGTTGGCATTACTTTCTTTTGTCACTAGGTGGCGGGCTTTTTGGGTTGAGCAGTGCAGGGGGGAAGGCATATGTAGGAGCACAGGTGAGCCAAACGAGGAAGGACTCAGGTGTGGGAGCACAAACCGTTCTTACCAACAGCAGACAGCAGCAGACAACAGCAGACAGCAACAGGCAGGAGAACATATAACAAAATATCACTGCAATAAATCATTCACCCTGCAAGTTCGTTAATAAATATGCATAAACTGGATTTCCGACTGGACCTCACTTCATATACAATGTTTGCTACTGCGTAGGATCACTCCCTCAAACCTGTTGAGTAATGACAATAAATTGGAACATTTGAAGGTGAAGATTGCCATTACAATATATGTATATATATATATATATATATATATATATATGTATATATATATATATATATATATATATATATATATATATATATATTGTAACGACCTGCTGAAGTTGATGTTGTGTTCTTGAGTGAGTGAGATTTAGAATTCCCATTGTTGTGAACGTAGCATGCCTGTAAGATGATTGGCGAAGAAGGAGGAAGGTTGTTGTTGCGGAAATGAGGAGCCGTCACTAGAGGCAGGGGAGGCACGGCCTCACCTGCCATCATAGAAAGAAAAAAAAAAGTTAAAAGAAAAAAATTAATTAAATTGTTATATGTATCCAGTGATTATACTAAAGTTATTTTCCATTTAACTTCACCAGTTTTAGATTATTTTTATTTTTATTTTCACATTTGCCGTTTAAATACTGAGAAGAGACGGTGCGGTGATCAGCAGCCAGTTGAGGCACGTCACTGATTTGTGCCTCAACATGGATTGTGCGCAATGACTCGGCTAACTGCTGGCCTGCTGTGCAGTGAGACTGTATTGCTATATGAATTATATTATACATTTCCATAGTTAAGTTAGCTGAGGTATATAATGTACAGTGTATTTTGTCAACAACTGTATGTGTGTAACGTATTTCTTGTGCTGAGCGATCATAAAACTGGAGGCTCGTCTCATAACCCCGCCTCCTGGTGCCAAGCACCTCCGCCGCAGAATGCACCGCCCGACGGGAGCGCCACACCAGCCAAAGCCCACACCCAAACCCTCCACGTGCAAGACCGAATCCACCCAAAAAAAGTCACTTAACAAGAAGCCAAAAAGTGCAAAAACAACAATGCTCGCGCGGCGCGCCGCAGGAGCCGTGAACAGGGACACAACATTAGGTACACCTGCAGACGGCAGCGCGGATTTCATATTTCATTCATTCACAACTCCTCCAACACAAACACCACTGCTCCCGCACTTATAAGTAAAGGTAAGACCATAATAACGTTTTTTTTAATTAAATGTGCTTTTTTGTGTGCATGCTACAGTTTGTAAGTGTAAAGAAAGTACCAATGATTGTCACACACACACGGTGTGGTGAAATGTGTCCTCTGCATTTGACCCATCCCCTTGTTCACCCCCTGGGAGGTGAGGGGAGCAGTGGGCAGCAGCGGTGCCGTGCCTGGGAATATTTTTTGGTGATTTAACCCCCAATTCCAACCCTTGATGCGGAGTGCCAAGCTGGGAAGAATGCTGGTATGAGCTTTTAAACACAACCCGTTAACTGCTGCCAATCACATGGTGAATAAGATACTCTTTAGGGTTCATATGTTTTGTAAATCTGACTGTGATGAAGTCAGTGCCTCACCTGACATGAACCTCACCGCACGCCACTTGTATGTATATATACATATGTATATATCTGTGTATATATACATATGTATATATAAATATGTGTATATATGCATATATACACACATATGTATGTATACTGTATATATATGCACATACATTTATGTATATATACACAGTACAGGCCGAAAGTTTGGACACATCTCCTCATTCAATGCGTTTTCTTTATTTTCATGACTATTTACATTGTAGATTGTCACTGAAGGCATCAAAACTATGAATAAACACATGTGGAGTTATGTACTTAACAAAAAAAGGTGATATAACTGAAAACATGTTTTTTATTCTAGTTTCTTCAAAAGCCACCCTTTGCTCTGATTACTGCTTTGCACACTCTTGGCATTCTCTCGTTGAGCATAAAGCACACCTGTGAAGTGAAAACCATTTCAGGTGACTACCTCTTGAAGCTCATCGAGAGAATGCCAAGAGTGTGCGAAAAGTAATCAAAGCAAAAGGGTGGCTATTTTGAAGAAACTAGAATATAAAACATGTTTTGTTATTTCACCTTTTTTTGTTAAGTACATAACTCCACATGTGTTCATTTATAGTTTTGATGCCTTCAGTGACAATCTACAATATAAATAATCATGAAAACACATTGAATGAGAAGGACATACTGTATATACATGAGATAAATATGGTGTATATTTTTCATTAGACATCAGTTATTTCATTTCCCAAGGACAATGCTTATGCATTACAGTTTGGTTCGAATTGATGCTATTTATACGTTCTGTGTTTGTTAGACCCAGCTGATGTACAAGTGGATCGAGCCTAAGATTTGCAGTGAGAGCGTAGATGGGTCGGTGAAGCTGCCTGCATCAGGGGAGAAGCAAACATGTCCGCCCTGTAACCCAGGATTCTTTGTCACCAACTCCTCTGCCTGTGAAGCCTGTACACAGAACTTCTACTCAAATGGAACAGGTGAGCATTCATTCTGCTAACAGAGCTTATGGACAATTGTTAGTACAACATAATGAAAAAACTATTTTTTTGGAATGTCCTGATACAACCCGATATTGGCTGATACCAACATTAAGCTGATGTGATACCAGTATGAATCATACATACCCACATTATTTTGTAGAGTGGAATGTTAGAAAAGGTTTGATCAAGTGAAATTAGTCTAACAAAGAATCATAGTAGGAATTGAAAATGTTAACACATTTAAGCTAATTTAATGTCTCTGATGGATATATGCTGTATTTAGTTTAGTGAAACTGGAGTGGTTACTGTTCTTTTTGGCGACAGCTTAGTAAATTGAAAATAAGGGGGTGGGTCTTTTGTAAAAACATTTTCAAATAAAAATGTTATTTATGAAAACCAACATTATAAATGTGAATATAAAATACATGTAGCTATGAAACTTCATTAAAATGATTGTTTTAATCCAATTAATAGTGCCTGACACTACCCAGCCCTCAGGTTTAATCCACCTGTAGACCTGTATTGTCATCTTTTGCTAACTCGAATCACACACCACGTTCTAAACGACACAGCATCATGACGACACAGCATCATGGTTCCTTGTAAAACATTTTTTATAAAAATCAGACAGCAAAAAGAGAAACGGAAGAAAGATTAAAGTAAGCAGTCAAATGCTCAGAAGTTTTTTCTGAAATGGTTAGCTAGGTAATATGTAAAAAATCACCTTATCATGAATATTTTTTGTAAATCATCCGATTTCAATTAATACCATTGTT
Source organism: Entelurus aequoreus (assembly GCF_033978785.1). Taxonomy (NCBI): domain Eukaryota; kingdom Metazoa; phylum Chordata; class Actinopteri; order Syngnathiformes; family Syngnathidae; genus Entelurus; species Entelurus aequoreus. Next base: position 22,989,289 of record NC_084737.1, read on the forward strand.
TTTATATTGTTTTGAAACTGCCGGTTTTAAAGCATCTGTACTAATAACTAAAGAAACCAGAGATTAGTTCAAAATTGTATAAACATACTAAGTAAATAAATTGTATTAAATAAGTTATACAACAAAAAAATATTTTACATTTTTCCTCAACAATAAAACAAATGTAGACAAATATAAAAAAGACACAGTGAACTATTTTACAGTTCTTAAAGTTTGTACATGAATTAGAGATTCCTCCCCATAATTTCCCTGCCTGTGATAATGAAGATGTTGTAAACATGACCAATTTTGAATTATGAGGCTACATATGCTGTCAACATGTGCATCATCTTCAGTAACAAAGATACAGATCATTTAGTTTTTGGTGGTCGCATCGCTTGTCGCGGCTAAACTGCAAATAATGTATGCTATGTGTGCTGGTAGCAGTCACAATTACTGGTGGGGGGCCTATCAGGAAGCTGTAATATGGAGGCCATAATTTGGTGCTAGTCCCCTATGAGGTAATGCATAACTATGGTTACTGGGGTTCAATCCCCACCTTCTACCATCCTAGTCACGTCCGTTGTGTCCTTGGGCAAGACACTTCACCCTTGCTCCTGATGGCTGCTGGTTAGCGCCTTGCATGGCAGCTCCCGCCATCAGTGTGTGAATGTGTGTGTGAATGGATGAATGTGGAAATACTGTCAAAGCGCTTTGAGTACCTTGAAGGTAGAAAAGCGCTATACAAGTATAACCCATTTATCATTTATCATTTATACTGGTTTAAATTGACATATGTCATGTTTTGAACTGCAGTATTGTTTGATTAGGGTCATTTATTACATATGTCTATCTTGTGTGCTAAGCTGTTGTGTAGCTGCTATAGCCTACCATGTTTACATTTTAGAAATAACTTCACTAAAAAACAAAAAAAGGCCGACCTTTTGTTCTTATTAGAAGACATTTAGATGTTAACCGTCTGCAGGACAACTGGTATCGGAGCGCATACAGTATATTGGGAGATTTTAGTTGCAAGTCGATAAAATCTAATACTTTTTTGCTGATATTGGACAGATACCAATATCAGATAGGGATGCTATACTAATTATTTGGTTGTATTAGTCTCCATGTGTGCACCATTTCTATTTCTTCATAACATACGTTTACATACGGACATGGTTTTGTTATTGACAGTGTGTGAAAAGTGCCCAGTTGGCACAGAACCGGTGGTGGGTTTCGAGTACAAGTGGTGGAACACAATGCCTACCAACATGAAGAGTTCTGCCTTACGTGGGTTTGATGACTTCATGCACAGCACTGGTGAGAGACTAACATCTAAACATTATCAGTAATATACACTAAATAACAAGCCTTAAATATTTAAGTTCACAATAATTTGAACAAATAACGTTTTTGATACCTTTCTGTGTGTTTTGACAAACTGTCTGTGTCATTTGTCCTAATATCAGCGTGGGAAGTGGCAGGAGAGTATGTGTACACCACCCCAGGGTATCGGGATACAGACTACCTCACACTCTCACTTAGTGTCCCTGGATACAGGTGAAGATGAACTTGTGCATAACATCCCCGAATATCCACTCAATCTGGCGTTCTTTAATGCACATCACTTGTCTTTGAAGGCTTCCACAGTCTGTTGCAAAAGACAACGAGCGAAGTGAACTCTCTCGCGTCACTTTCGTCTTTGAAACCTTTTGTTCTGCAGACTGCACCTTTTATTTCCTGGCGGTAAGAGGAAATGTTTGAAGTTATAATATAATACAATGAAAAGCATAGATATTTGTGCATATTTTGCCCGGGGATATTAGAGTTGATGTGGCTGCTGGCTTCCTCTGCAGGGTTACAGTGAGTGGAACAACAACGTGGTAGAGCAGTGGAAGGGCAGCAGCAGCAAGCAGTCTTACTCCTACTTGATTCAGAGCAACACGACCGATACGTTCACCTGGACTTTCCAAAGAACAGACAACGACACGACAGTAAGAAACACAACAATCTGACACCTTTTTATCACTTCCTCGGTCTTATAAGGCAATATTTTGAACTCATTATCATCTTAGTCATTGTATCATTCATCTTTTTCCTCATAATTAATTAAGTATAAATGTTACAGTGTAAAAAAAAAAAAGAAATTCAAAGTAACATGTACACTTACAGTAATCAGAATCATTATTGGCCAAGTATGTTTAACACACAAGGAATTTGACTTGGTAGACTTGGCAGTAGACTAGTTTTGAGTCCTGACTATGAATTAATTATTATTGTAACTAATGTGTTTGATATAACCACCTTAATCTTTTTATTATCCAATAATTTATTATTGCTTTGTCAAGCGATTGAGTGGAAGTGCTTTGACTTGAACTCGAGAGGGTAGTGTGGAGCTGTGACCATTATTAAGCGTGCATTGTCTTCTGCTGGGCGCGTCTATCTATGGCCTGCCGTCGGCCCTGTTGGGCGGCATGGTGGGTTCTTGTCGCTGGCCAGCCTGGCTGTGTTGGGCCGGTGGACCCTTGTTCCCTGGGCATCACACCTGCTGTTTTGGGTTGGGCTCCCTGGGTGGCTGGGGCTGTATTTTGGCTCCGGCACACACTGGGAGACAGATATATTGTACATACAAATTCACATACATACTCACATACATACCATTAATCATACATATATACACACACGTATATTCATTCATTAATCGAACATACGTGCACACATTGGTACTTACCCACATACATAGGTACATACTCTCCCACAGTACATACATACACATGCACATTCACTGTACAAACATACATATACACATACTGTACATATACAAGCACATATGCATACATACACTCACGCAAATAATTACGTTTCATCAAACATATATTAACGTTGTTCCCCTACGGGAAACTGGGTAAAACACGGCACACTGACAAAGTAACTATTGTTACTATAACAATCTACAAGGTTAATACAGTTCGCTTCTCTTTCATCCCCTCCATTCTTCTTCTCTTTTTTGTAATTCAAGTTATCATTACATATGCAGTATATATTGTTGCATTTGAAACAATTGTATTGTTGATCATAGAGGTAATTATTATTATTACTCATTATCAATAGTGCTATTTGTATTGGTAGTTTTATTGCTCCATTTGTAGTGCAATAATGTTCATTGTCATTTAATAAATAAATAAATGGGTTATACTTGTATAGCGCTTTTCTACCTTCAAGTTACTCAAAGCGCTTTGACACTATTTCCACATTCACCCATTCACACACACACATTCACACACTGATGGCGGGAGCTGCCATGCAAGGCGCTAACCAGCACCCATCAGGAGCATGGGTGAAGTGTCTTGCCCAAGGACACAACGGATGTGACTAGGATGGTAGAAGGTGGGGATTGAACCCCAGTAACCAGCAACCCTCCGATTGCTGGCACGGCCGCTCTACCAATTTCTATGTTATTAATATTTACTTCACTAACTGCTTCTTTGCTACCACTTTTCGTATCATTATTGTACATATCGAATTTGCTGATGCTGTTCTGTTGTCGTCTTTCTGTCTGATCCCCATCTTGTCCCTGCAATTTCCCCCTCTGTCTTCCTTTCTATCTCTTTCTTTCCCCTCCTGCTCCGGTCCGGCTGCGCCACACATGTAAAGTAAATCTGTATAGCAAATATGGGCATCTACATCAACAATATGATTTGCCTGAGTAGCTGGACAGGACAAAGATTAAAATGAAAATTAAAATAATTCAGCAAGAAATAAAAGTATTTATTACTGAAAGAAAAATCCTCCCTTTTAATATGATTTTTTTTTAAATGCTAAATTTTGTAAATATATATTTTCATATTATTTAAAAAGGAAATATTAAATGATTTGTCAAATGTGAATGGTTAAATTAATTAATTCTTAATTACCCATTTAGTAATGATTTATTTAATGACCAAGACATTTTATTTCATGATCCATTTATATATGCAATGTCATTGGTAGATTATAAAGACAAAAAAAAAATCATAAAATATGCAATTCATTAGGAGTGTGTAACAAAAATCTATTCCCATCGCAATTTGTATTCATTCCGATAGATTTATAATACATCATTTTCAAGTGGGCAGCACGGTGAAACAGGGGTTAGTGCATGTGCCTCACAATACAAAGGTCCTGGGTTCGATCCCCGGGCTCAGGGTCTTTCTGTGTGGAGTTTGCATGTTCTCCCGGTGACTGTGTGGGTTCCCTCCGGGTATTCCGGGTTCCTCCCACCTCCAAAGACATGCACCTGGGGATAGGTTGATTGGCAACACTTAAATTGGCCCTAGTGTGTGAATGTGAGTGTGAATGTTGTCTGTCTATCTGTGTTGGCCCTGTGATGAGGTGGCGACTTTTCCAGTGTGTACCCCACCTTCCGCCCGAATGCAGCTGAGATAGGCTCCAGCACCCCCCGGGACAAGCGGTAGAAAATGGATGGATGGATGGAATTTTCTAGTGTTGATAAATTAAAAATAGTGATAATTAAATACATATTTAAAGACAAGTTTTCTAGGCCAGTGTTTCTTTACCATTGTTGGGTGGTGAGCCAAAAAATATCTTTCTCAGCTGTGGTCCGTATGGGCTGTAGCAGTACTCAGCTGTAATACATGTTTCCACCACTTTTGGCAGTAATGACAATATCAAACAAACAGAAGAAGTTTCTTAAGCGCAAACATTTAGTGGTGAAGCTATATTTTAATTGGCACTTTAACTGAATTGTCAGTTTAGTTAAGAAACATTAATTATTAATTCAGTATTTTTCGTCAGCCCCTTATGCAGTATATTTGGTTAGCACTTATTTTTTTAATCTAGTTAGTACTTATTTTTCTAATCAGCCTGATCCAAGCCAAATGTTTATGTGTTAAATAAAGAATAATATTTGTGATTAACATATGGTTTTATATCACTTGACAAGGTTGTAAACTGTAAGTAGGTTTGACAATATTATTGAATACGATTCAAATCAAAAGTATTAAGAGATTACTAATTCAGTGTTAATATTTAAGGGGGCCCTCGGCCTCTTGTAGTGGAAAAGTTTGGCCCCCGAGGTCAAAAATGTTAAGAATCCCTGTTCTAGGCCATATGCGTCCGCACTTGCGTCTTACATTAGCAGCCAGGAGGAGCTTTTGTAACCTGTAACCTGTTTTGAAAAGGTTTTATTATCATTTTCATACCAAATAGTATATTGCCAGAATCGGTTTGAATTTAGACATTTGAATAGAGTAATCTGAATCAAATCGTCACCCCAAGAATTTGAAACCAGTGAAGTTGGCACGTTGTGTAATTCGTAAATAAAAAGAGAATACATCCATCCATCCATTTTCTACCGCTTATTCCCTTCGGGGTCGCGGGGGGCGCTGGAGCCTATCTCAGGTACAATCGGGCGGGAGGCGGGGTACACCCTGGACAAGTCGCCACCTCATCACAAATACAATGATTTGGAAATTCTTTTCAACTTATATTTAATTGAATAGACTGCAAAGACAAGATATTTAATGTTCGGACTGACTAATCATTAACTTACAATTTAATGGCACCAACACATTGTAAAAAAAAGTTGGCACAGGGGCATTTTTACCACTTTGTTACATCGCCTTTCCTTTTTACAACACTCGGTAAACGTTTGGGAACTGAGGAGACCAATTTTTTAAGCTTTTCAGTTGGAATTATTTCCCATTCTTGCTTGATGTACACCTTAAGTTGTCTCCGTTGTCGTATTTTACGCTTCCTAATGCGCCACACATTTTCAATGGAAGACAGTTCTGGACTACAGGCAGGCCAGTCTAGTACCAGTACTCTTTTACTATGAAGCCACGCTTTTGTAACACGTGGCTTGGCATTGTCTTGCTGAAATAAGCATGATAACGTTGCTTGGATGGCAACATAACCAAAACCTGTATGTACCTTTCAGCATTAATGGCGCCTTCACAGATGTGTAAGTTACCCATGCCTTGGGCACTAATACACCCCCATACCATCACAGGTGCTGGCTTTTGAGCTTTGCGCCTATAACAATCCGGATGGTACTTTTCCTGTTTCCAAAAACAATTTGAAATGTGGACTCATCAGACCACAGAACACTTTTACACTTTGTATTAGTCCATCTTAGATGAGTTCGGGCCCAGCGAAGCTGGCGGCGTTTCTGGGTGTTGTTGATAAATGGCTTTCGCTTTGTATAGTAGAGTTTTAACTTGCACTTACAGATGTGGCGACCAACTGTAGTTACTGACAGTGGTTTTCTGAAGTGTTCCTGAGCCAATGTGGTGATATCCTTTATACACGGGATCAAAGGTCACGGGCATTCAATGTTGGTTTTCAGCCTTGCTGCTTATGTGCAGTGATTTCTCCAGATTCTCTGAACCTTTTGATAATATTACGGACCGTAGATGGTGAAATCCCTAAATTCCTTGCAATAGCTCGTTGAGAAATGTTGTTCTTAAACAATTTGCTAAGGCATTTGTTCACAAAGTGGTGATCCTCGCCCCATCCTTGTTTTAAATGACTGAGCATTTCATGGAAGCTGCTTTTATACTCAATCATGGCACCCACCTGTTCCTAATTAGCCTCTTCACATGTGGGATGTTCCAAATAAGTGTTTGATGAGTATTTGATGAGACTTTCTCAGTCTTTTTTGCCACTTGTGCCAGGTTTTTTGAAACATGTTGCAGGCATCAAATTCCAAATGAGCTAATATTGTCGAAAAATAAAGTTTTTCAGTTCGAACATTAAGTATCTTGTCTTTGCAGTTTATTTAATTGAATATAAGGTGAAAAGGATTTGCAAATCATTGTATTCTGTTTTTATTTACGATTTACACAACGTGCCAACTTCACTGGTTTTGGGTTTTGTAACATTCCCTTCCCTCGTGTTTATTTCTACCATCATGTATTTCCAGTAAGCCGAATGATATGAATGACCCGTGTCGTCCTCCTTCAGGAAAGAAGGTACAGTGCTGATGTGGCGAAGATATATTCCATCCTCATCACCAATGTGGTCGGTGGCGTGGCCTCACGGTGTCGCCATTGTGCCCTGACTTCGACTGACTCTGCCTGTGTCCCCTGCCCGAGGGGAAAATACATGTCAGTTGGGGATGGAAAGTGTAAGAGCTGTCCGCCTAACTCCTTCATCAGAGCTGATCAGTCTGTCAGAGAGGCGGCTTGTGTCCAGTGTGGTCCAAACACAAGGACAAACGAGGTACGGAGCTTTTGTGCAGTCTTCTTTTCTCGCTCGGCTGAGATTGTTTATTATTTGGACGTCCCAGGCCTACACGGCGTGCTTCAGTGACTGTACGCTGGATGTGGCGACGACAGAAAGTGCCGCGCTGCACTACGACTTCTCTCCTCTGTCCAACATCACCTCTTTCCACAGCAGCCCTCGTTTCACCAGCAAAGGCCTGCGATACTTCCATCACTTCAACATGGCTCTTTGTGGGAAAGAGGTGACGATCCCTCAACTTGAATGGCAGTTTACTAGATCAGCCCCAGGACCTTCTTATTGTGAGGCACGCAAACTAAACACTGTCATTTCATCTGCCGTCTTTTCTTTGCAGGGCCGAGTGCCGGCTACATGTATTGACAATGTGACAGAGAACAACAGAGAGGTCAGAGGTCATGTGTGCCAGTCCATTGTGGTTCCCTCTGACATCAGGAGTGAGAACCTGGTGTCATCACAGCCGTTCGTCATTGGTGATTCGCTTGTAGGTAATGAACCCTTTGCTTGCTACAGTGCTCTTGTACAGTACTTCTAAAGGTTTACATTTTCCCTTCGTACTTTTAAAGATCCCCAATGCTATTCTTCAAATCTTTAAAATAAATCTCACAAGTTCCACAACCCAAACTTGATGCTGTAATCGAGTGAATTGGAACACAATCCCATGAGGATATCTGTCATCTTTGTTGAAGTAAAAATGTGCATAACAAAAGTATTGATACATGGCAGAGCCCTGAGATCGGCTACATGATTCAATTAACATGTTTTGGATATACGTACATTAAGAAAATGGCAATGTGTTAAAAACTTTGTATGTAACAGTACGCCTGATGCTTCTTCTCCTTCTGTAGGTATAACCACTGACACCACCCTGAGTAACATCTCCTCTCCACAGTGGCTCTTCCCCTCCACATCATCTGATTTGCCAGATGTTATATTCTATTACAAGTAAGTCACACTGTATGTGCTATTCGTCTTGAACATTTTTAAGAACAATTCCATACCATCTCTTTTAGGTCCACTGAGACGACTCAAGCGTGTAAACAAGGCCGGTCGGCCACCCTTAGGCTGCGATGCGATCCAGCAGTGAGCGCTACAGACCACATCACACTGCCAAGGTATTGTACGCCATGAATGAACTCTGACATTCACACAAGGCCTGTCGACAATGACTTCAAAATAAAAACAATTTAAAAAAGAATAAAAGCCTTTAATGACTCCCCTTCATCTTGCTTCTCGCCCACAGTAACTGCTCAGAGGGGACATGTGACGGTTGTACTTTCCACTTCCTTTGGCAGAGTCAGCATGCATGTCCACTTTGCACCCAAAACAATTACAGAGAGATTGTTAGCGCTTGCATCCAGGGAATACAGGTAAACTGTACACGTACAGGCACTAAATGGCAATAATCCCTGCAGATACATCACAGGCGGTGTATAATTGTAACTAGGGGTGTGGGAAAAAATCGATTCGAATTCGAATCGCGATTCTCACGTTGTGCGATTCAGAATCGATTCTCATTTTTAAACAAATAGATTTTTTTATTTATTTAATTTTTATTTTTTATTTTATTTTTTTTTATTAATCAATCCAACAAAACAATACACAGCAATACCATAACAATGCAATCCAATCCAATTCCAAAACCAAACCCGACCCAGCAACACTCAGAACTGCAATAAACAGAGCAATTGAGAGGAGACACAAACACGACACAGAACAAACCAAAAGTAGTGAAACAAAAATGAATATTATCAACAACAGTATCAATATTAGTTACAATTTCAACATAAGAGTGATTAAAAATCCCTCTTTGACATTATCATTAGACATTTATAAAAATAAAACTTAAATTAACAATAGTTTCACAGTGGCTTACACTTGCATCGCATCTCATAAGCTTGACAACACACTGTGTCCAATATTTTCACAAAGATAAAATAAGTCATATTTTTGGTTCATTTAATAGTTAAAACAAATGTACATTATTGCAATCAGTTGATAAAACAACTATAAAAGCTTTTTACAAAAATCTACTACTCTGCTTGCATGTCAGCAGACTGGGGTAGATCCTGCTGAAATCCTATGTATTGAATGAATAGACAATCGTTTTGAATCGGGAAAAAAATAGTTTTTGAATCGAGAATCGTGTTGAATTGAAAGAAAATTGATTTTGAATCTAATCGTGACCCCAAGAATCGATATTAAATCGAATCGTGGGACACCCAAAGATTCACAGCCCTAATTGTAACCCTGTGTCTATGATTGCAGGACAGAGTGGAGGTTCACATGTGTGATAAATTCATCACAAACATTACAGATGCACCTCGGGTTTTCTCCGCCAACTTTCCATATCATTTCTGTTTTTGACGAAAATATTTTTGTCAAAAACAGATTTTGTTGACTGCCTCAATCATTGCCCGTAACAAACACTGTGTGTAACAAACTAGTCCCTTTGCCCACACACCCTTACCTGGAATGACGTGTTAGTGACTCATTCTCAGTAAAGAATGTATAGTGGTTCCTTCAGAGCACAAGTGTCAAACGCAAGGCCCGGGAGCCACATCTGGCTCGTCACATCATTTTACATGGCCCGCAAAAACCTGGAATTGTGTGTCAATAATTAATTTCGTCATCTTTGCTAAATGTATTTTGACAAAAAAAACAACTAACTGCAGTTCTTCTTAACTCAATATTTGATGCAAAAAGCTATTCCAAGCATTTGTTTGTCATTAAAAACTCTTTTGAAACTAATTTTACAATAACTGAACTCTAATACCTGCTTGTCACATTGACAGCAACTTTTCCATGTGTATGTTGGCATAGAATATGATATTGCTCAAATGAGACGGCCAGTTGTGTAATAACATTAATAACATATTAATGGTTTTGCAATTACAAGTGGCTCGTTGAGGGGAGCCATAACTGCGATGTGACTCATGATAAAAAAAAAAAGTTTGACACCCCTGTTTTAGATTTAGAAAAAAATTATTGATAATAATTCATTTTAATCATCTTTATTATGTGTGTGTGTGTGTGTGTGTGGTTGATTTGTTCATAGAATGCACACAGAACAATGAACAACTCTGTGTCTGTCTCTATTCTTTTAATTCGGGGAAGGGTCAAATAAGCTCCCTGCGCTGCCTCGTGTGCTTTTTGCGTGATGAGGCTTTCATTGCGTGCACTTGGAAACCCTGAATATTAGACACATATGCTGTCAGACCTTTTTTGGAGTACGGTGGAAATATAAGCCATCATGGAACAAAAACTAATTCTGAAAAAGTTGAGAAACACTATTGAACTCAAGAAAGATCTTCAAGTTAAGTACCAAGGTGGTGTCCGTGTGGTTCTCCCTTCCCCTCCTCCCTCTCCACTCATTGCCGTATTTGCTAACGTTTGTCTTCAATAAAGGTAAAAGTAATGTTATTAAATGTTAATTCATCCATTTTATTCACAATTTATTTATGTAGTGTATATTTTGCACATATTTCTACATTTAAACCGAGGGGTGTCTTGATCCGATATTGATCTCAGTCTGATATCAGGAAAGAAAAACAAGTATCAGATGATATCGGCCTGCATCTAAACTTTCCGCTATAAGGTCTGATACAAAAAGTCCTGCAGCGTGTTTACATGTGCAAAGCTGGACAGCCAGTTAACATTTCAATGTCCTCCAATAAGCACACAAGGTTGGTCTTTTCTTGTATTTTGGTGAAGCGATTACAAAAGCTAGACATGGTAGGCGATATAGTACGAGTTTTGTAGCTACACAACCGTTAAGAACCCAATAGCACACAAGCCAGGACTACATAATAAGTGTCCTTAATTAAACCATATTGCAAATGTGTCAATATAAACAAGTATCAAATAACATCACAAAGTCTCTAAGGCAAAAGTTTATTAGAAAGTATCCAGTAACAAATGTGTCTACATCATTCAACTTACTGTTGCACCAGCTTAACTTAACAAATTATTGTGACCACTAGGTGTTGCCCCCAAAAAATTACCACTCCACGTCAACCTAAACACAGCACAAGTTATTTCCAGACGGTAAATAATACATGTGTTAGTGTTACTGCTGTTCTCTGTTTGACAAATTTCACTAGATCAAACATTTTCTAACATTTCACATGGCAAAACAAAGTACGTTTGATTCCTGCTAATATCGTATCGGATCAATATGGGTATCGGCCACTGCTCAACGCGTCAATATCGGTATCGCATCGGAAGTATGACAGGTGCATCTGGACTCCCTTATGTAGAACTATAATTATTCTCTGTAAAGTGTGTTTGTGTTCATAATTTTGGTTGTCAGGAATGGATTGATTTGGATTTATGTTATTTCTTATGGGAATAATTTATTTGGTTTTCATAAGCTTTGGTCTTTTTCTGAACATTTGGAATACAATTAATGAAACCGTACCACTGGATGTGGAAATATAACAGTATAATAATAATAATAATAATAATACCTGGGATTTATATAGCGCTTTTCTAAGTACCCAAAGTCGCTTTACATGTTAAAAACCCATCATTCATTCACACCTGGTGGTGGTAAGCTACTTTCGTATGCACAATTACAGTTTCTGCAAATACATACAATGTGATTAATTCCTCCTTGGAAGCAATTTGGCATGGACATAATTTGGGGGGTGTAGACGGGGGGACATGTCCCCTGCACTTTCTCAAAGAGCAGTCTTCGCCCCATGCACTTTTTAACGTACAAAAATATTGTTACGCTATTGAATGGAGACAAGTCAAACACTAGCGCCAGGCGGAAAACGGACACTCAGGCTGAAGCTTGTTCCTTCAGACTGCCAATGATTTGTTTTCTGGGGCTGCCTTCTTGCCAAAGTGAAAATGATTGAAGCCGGTTGTGCCCCTGTCCCCTTTCTAAAGTCCAAATTTTGTCCTTGCAGTTAGGTATAACAGAGCTAAATCTAATAAGTAATATATGCTGCAACCGTTCAGGATACAGAGTGTAAATGTGTGCATATTATTGTGTGTGCTGCATTTTAGAGAACAACGTACGTGTGGCAGCAGCCGATAGAATGTCATGAAGGAGTGTCCCTTCCAGCACAAAAGGTCAGCGCTTGTGTGACTCTGGATTTTTGGCTCAAGTTAGGAGTTTCCACAGGAACGATTGCTGCTGCGCTGCTCATCACCCTCATCTGTTACTTCTGGAAGAGGACGCGCAAGTGAGAACACTGCGCAACACAAACCAAACCCTTTTTTTTTTTGGTAAAATGTGATATTAATTCTTTGTCTTCCACCTGCAGATTGGAGTACAAGTACTCTAAGCTCATGATGAGTTCTGGAAGCAAAGAGTGTGAGCTTCCTACTGCAGACAGCTGTGCAATAATGGAGGGAGAGGATGCAGAGGATGACCTAATTGACCTTACCAAAAAGTCCTTCTTCGCCAAAATTAAGTCCTACTCCCGAGAAGTCAGTAAACGCCTCCAATGAGTTACAAGCAACCTTTCCACGCCCTTATCTTATTACTTTCACTGTGAATTTAGAGAACATCGGATGGATTTGATTCAGTGCCTTTGAAGTCGTCATCTTCCCACCTGCAAAGAGAGGACGACGATTCTGATGACGCTTGAAACAACCATGGAATGTTTTACTGCAGCAGAAGACATTTGTGGTGACTGCAATAAACAGATTTGGTATGGGTGTGGTAAATAGGCTGGCTATGTTGTTTTCACTTTGTTGTAACATTTTACATGACTGTTACTTTTTAACTATTGTCTTAGCTTTAATTGTGTTTTGGATTAGTGAGACGTTTCCATTTTAATGGTATTGGACAACTTTTTAAATGTCTTTCTTTGAATTTGTTAATCAGTTCTGCTACATTGCCAATTTGTATTATTATAAAACCTTGTTATGTTTATTTTCTACAATAAAAGAATTACCTTCTGCATTTGACCCATTCCCTTGTTCCACCCCCTGCGAGGTGACGGGAGCAGTGAGCAGCAGCGGTGGCCGCGCTCTGGAATCATTTTGGTGATTTCACCCCCAATTCCAACCCTTTTTGCTGCGTGCCAAGCAGGGAGGATCAAATGTACTAATATGATTTGGGTAGGGCTTTTAAAGCATTCATTATATGTTAATTGTTTAATAAATTGTTTTACCTAGATGACTTAAAAAACAGTACCACTCTTTCAAAAGAAGCACTAATGCTGTGCGCCACAGGAGCCAGTGGGACTACGCAGGGAAATTTGCCATTCTAATCTTATTAGTGACAGAGCAGGAAACGTATTGTAAAATTTTATATGAAGCCCTCTGTCATTCATTCATTGACATTTTACATGTGAGTCTTCCCACATAACGAGATCCCCAAGACTCGGTTTACTCTCACAGGAAGTAAAAAGCCATTGGGCCTTTTTTTAATAATGCAACTGAAATTAACTTAGCAAAATTTGAAAAAAAGTTTTTCTTCACTTTTCCCATGCTCACTTTGAAAACCACACATTACATAATACTATCATTTATTAGTAGCGGGAATATTTTTAAAATCATTGATTTGTGATTGATTCCTTTGAAACTTTCAGGGCACAGGTGTCAAACTCAAGGCCAGGCCTGACCCGCAAAAATCCGTAAATAATGCGCGTCATTAAAGCACTTAATCTTTATTATTGTATTTTCTATCTACAGCATGCAATTCCCTGACTGATCATGCAACCAACATATATTACAGACATTTTTTGAGGGGTTAAAAATAATCGCTACTGTGCATGCATGCACACATGCGCATCAACGCTAAAGGTTTCCTCGACCAAAATAATAGCAATTAAATTAAAAAAAAATCTATATGTATATAGTTACATATATCTATCCATCCATCCATTTTCTACCGCTTGTATGTATGTATTTTTATTAACTTATTAATTAATTAACTAGATGCACTCGACATCCATTGCACCAGTGCCCATTGGTTTGAGTTTTTTCTTGCCCTGATGTTGGATCTGAGCCGAGGATGTCGTTGTGGCTTGTGCAGCCCTTTGAGACACTTGATATATATATATATATATATATATATATATATATATATATATATATATATATATATATATATATATATATATATATATATATATATATATATATATATACATACATACAACAATGTATTTATGTATATATATATATGTATATTTATGTATATGTATATAAATATGTATATACATACATACATACACACATATACATATGTATATAAATATGTATATGGATATATATATATGTATATACATACATACATATATATACATACATACGTATACATATATATATATATGTATATATGTATGTATATATATATATATACATATACATATATATGTATACGTATATGTATGTATGTATGTATATATATATGTATATATATATATATATATACGAATATGTATATATATATACCCTTATATGTATATATATACGAATATGTATATATGTATGTATACTGTATATATATGGTGGCACAGGGGTTAGTGCATGTGCCTCACATTACGAAGGTCCTGAGTTCAATCCCGGGCTCGGGATCTTTCTGTGTGGAGTTTGCATGCCCTCCCCGTGACTGTGTGGGTTCCCTCCGGGTACTCCGGTTTCCTCCCACCTCCAAAGACATGCACCTGGGGATAGGTTGATTGGCAACACTAAATTGGCCCTAGTGTGTGAATGTGAGTGTGAATGTTGTCTGTCTGTCTATCTGTGTTGGCCCTGCGATGAGGCGGCGACTTGTCCAGGGTGTACCCCGCCTTCCGCCAGATTGTAGCTGAGATAGGCTCCAGCGACCCCGAAGGGAATAAGCGGTAGAAATGGATGGATGGATGGATAACCTAAAATGCATGGCTGGTTGTTTCTATACCTTATGGTGACAGAATGAAAGCTCATATGACATGTATGTATGAATGATAATAAAACTACAAAAACATTTGTTCCAGGACCTCTGCCCGACACGTATGTATGTAATAGTGACTGTTTATAGACCCCCTAATCAGAGTGATTTCTATGGGGCTTTGGAAGAATGCTTGGCGGGGACAGACAACATGGAGAAAATTATAACTGGGGATCTGAACACAGATATTCAACGCAAAGATGCGCCTGTCTTCAAATCCTTCAGCAAGTTTTGTAATCTGCACGGTCTTTCCCAGCTAATAGCGCTACCCACAAGGGTGTGTGATTCCACCCAATCAACCATACATCTCATTCTCACTTCAGACCGGCCTAAAATAAAAAATAGTTGGGTCATGATCTGTGGTCTTAGCGACCACTATCTAACCTTCTGCACCCGCAAAATAGCTAAACCTAAAGCCAATGGCCACATAACAGCCCAATCCCGATCCCTCAAAAAATACTCCAATGACAATTTCAATTTAAAATTAGATGAGTGGGACTGGTCCCCTGTACTCGCGAGCAACCTGGTCGATGTTGCTTGGGATCGCTTCAAAACGGCGTTCCTAAAGATACTAAATGACATGGCTCCCGTGAAAACAGTCAGGATCAAAGCCCGCTCAGAACCATGGATGAATCCGGACCTATTAGCTGCCATAAAAGACAGAGACAGGAAATACTCTGAATACCAAAAATGTAAAACAGAAGTAGATAAACAACCCAATAACATCAACCTCAAATTACTCCTTTCAACTCTCAAAAAGCAATGCAATAAATTAAGAAATAAGTCAACCAACCTGACTAAATCCTTAAAAAAAATTACATTAACGACAAAATAGAGGAAAACACGAATAAGCCACATGAGCTCTGGAAAATTCTCAACAACCAGCTTCCTGGTTGCAGCCAGAAACTTAAAACAAGACTCACCAACATCAGCATCAAGGAGGGTGACTCCCTCATTACAGACAAAATGGAGGTAGCTAGCAGACTTAACATCTTTTTCACCAGCATAGCCGCAACTCTTGTCAACAAGCTGTCCCACCACTCTGGTCGCTTTGGTGTAGAACACATTAAAGCCTTCTACAGAAAGCTAGGAGTATCCAACGATGATTTCAAATTAGAAATGGTCACAGCTGATGAGGTGTTTAAAAAATTGAGCGCGCTCCACCCTAACAAGGCCACCTGCCTTGATAATATTCCCTCCAGATTCCTCAGGGACTCTGCCTCCATCATTGCCCCGATCATCACGCACATAATAAACCTATCAATTACACAAGGCCAAGTACCAAAAGATTTTAAGATAGCAAGAGTAACTCCCCTCTTTAAAAAAGGAAGCAAATTGGAACCTGGCAACTACCGACCTGTTTCTATTCTCAGCTCCATTTCGAAAGTAATGGAGAAAATAGTTTATGAACAGGTCGATAGTTACCTTGCCACTAATAAACTCATGTACAAATTCCAATCCGGCTTCAGAACTAACCACTCCACTGACACATGCCTTCTCTATCTGACCGACCACATCAAACATGAGGTGGACGCGGGCAAATACTGCGGCATGGTCATGCTGGACCTTCAGAAGGCCTTTGACACCGTTAACCACGCTATACTGTTGGATAAGCTCAGAGCAATCGGATTTAACAAAACCTCTTGGAGCTGGATGCAATCTTACTTGGAGGGGAGGGAGCAGGTGGTAGAGGTGAACGGCACCGTGTCCCCCCCCCCCCTCTCGGTGAGCTGTGGAGTCCCCCAAGGCAGTATATTGGGACCTTTACTGTTCCTAATATACATAAACGACATGTCATCGGCATGCGACTGTGAATTGTTTTTGTTTGCGGATGACTCTGCCTTGCTGGTATCCGGCAAGGACAAGTCACAGGTGGAGAAAATCCTCAGTGCTGAGCTCTGTAGAACTTGCACCTGGCTCGCTGACAACAAGCTATCCATCCACTTGGGTAAAACAGAATCCATCCTGTTTGGGTCCCACATCAAACTTAAGAGAGTTAATGACTTCACCATAAAAGTAGGTGACAGTGTCATCACCAGGAAAGATGAGGTCACCTACCTAGGTTCCATTCTAGAGGCTAACCTTTCCTGTGATAAAATGGCAACCAAGGTAATCAAAAAGGTTAACCAATGAACGAGATTTCTCTACAGAATTTCCTCTCTGGTCAACAAAAGCACCTTGAGGATTCTGACGGAAACTCTCGTTCAACCCTTTTTCGATTACGCATGCACCTCCTGGTACCCTAGCACCTCCAAAACCCTCAAATCTAAACTCCAAACATCTCAGAACAAGCTAGTCAGGTTACTGCTAGACCTCCACCCCAGATCCCACCTCACTCCTACCCACTTCTCTAAAGTGGGCTGGCTCAAGGTGGAGGACAGAGTTAAACAACTTGCACTGAGCCTAGTCAATAAAATCCGCTACACCTCCCTGATACCGAAGTACATGTCAAACTACTTCCTTAACGTAAATGACCGCCATAACCACAACACCAGGGGGTGCTCCACTAACCACGTTAAACCCAGATTCCGAACTAACAAAGGTCTTAACTCATTCTCTTTCTATGCCACATCAATGTGGAATGCGCTCCCAACAGGTATAAAAGAAAGGGCATCTCTATCCTCCTTCAAAACCGCAATAAAAGTTCACCTCCAGGCAGCTACAACCCTAAACTAACACCCTCCCCGGATTGCTAATAATCAAATGTAAACAATCAAATGCAGATACTTTTTCTTTTTCTTATGCCTTCTGATCTCTCTCTCTCTCTCTCTCTCTCTCTCTCTCTCTCTCTCTCTCTCTCTCTCTCTCTCTCTCTCTCTCTCTCTCTCTCTCTCTCTCTCTCTCTCTCTCTCTCTCTCTATGTCCACTACTTGATGTCCATATCCCCCCCCCCTCCACACCCCTGATTGTAAATAATGTAAATAATTCAATGTGATTATCTTGTGTGATGACTGTATTATGATGATAGTATAAATGATAGTATATATCTGTATCACGAATCAATTTAAGTGGACCCTGACTTAAACAAGTTGAAAAACGTATTTACCATTTAGTGGTCAATTGTACGGAATATGTACTTCACTGTGCAACCTACTAATAAAAGTCTCAATCAATCAATCAAACGTTCTGAAAATGTCACCAAAATCTCTCCATTACTTATGTTGCTTACTATCGAACTATGCAACTGGTTGTATTTTTTTTTTTATGCAGCAGCACATTTTTAAGAACACTGTCACGTTTTTTAAATAGGGCGACAATACGACACAGGTTTCAGTTCGTCTAGTTCTCGCGAGACTTGGTTGCAGAGCAGGGTGAAGTTCCCTTCCCTTGCCTGGAGGAGTCGGAGACTCCGAGAGTTTGAGTGGGCGACAGAGGAACAAACAGCGTGAATGTTTCAAGACGTGCGTGCATCAAACGGGGATTTTAGCAGCATTTCGCAACTCGAATCGTACTCTGCATAAGCCTGTCGGACGGCGCGGGTGGGGGGGGAAAACATTTGTGTTGCCGCTTTAAAAAAAAGTTTGTAGAAGTTGAAGTCCGAGCTGAGTGCAGACAGACGAGTCGGTGGTCGACAGCTGCCTTTGCAGGGATGTCGCAGAAAGAGAGACCCAAGTTTTACCCGCAGGAAGTCAACAAGGCGATATGGGAAGTCCCGGAGCGCTACCAGAACCTCTCGCCAGTCGGCTCTGGTGCCTATGGATCCGTGTGGTAAAACAATTTATGATTTGTGTAAGAATGTGTTTATCCAACCCGACCCCCCCCTCATTCACATCAATGAGGCCTACGGTACTCATGCTAAAGTTCCGCTAGCTTGTCCGCACTGTTTGCTAGCAAGGTAGAGCCTCGAAAATAGTATTCGCTGACGCGCTGAAACTCTGAAATATCATCTATTTTGGTCAACTTGACAATGCCTTTACATGCACAGTCAAACACGTATTCCAGAAACCGCACATATAGTTGTAACGTCGAACTGTCGTACAATGCTAAATACGTACACTCTTACGTAGCTGACGTATGTTTTTACGTTTCTTAGGACGGAACTGACCACCTTGCTACTGTCATGACATGCATGTAAAAGCAAAGTCTATAGTCAGACAGGTTGTGTTTTGGTAGCATTTCATTAACTTAATCATTTTCAGGTGCATGGAAAAATTCGAAATCTCCCCTAAGTGGTTATTTAGGGTTATCTCAGGATCATGCTGCTTTAAACTAACTAGGCTAGAGTTGGGCGATATGGATGAAAACTGTATCAAGTTTTTTTTTTTTGGGTCGATATCAATAATTATTGGTATGTTTTACAACCTATGAAAAATATGGACTAGGATAAATATATATTAAATGTTCACATTTTGTAACCTTTCTGTGATAACCGTATTTCGGACTATAAGTCGCAGTTTTTTTTTCATAGTTTGAGACTTATACTCAGGAGCGACTTATGTGTGAAATTATTAACACATTACCGTAAAATATCAAATAATATTATTTATCTCATTCACGTAAGAGACTAGACATATAAGATTTCATGGGATTTAGCGATTAGGAGTGACAGATTGTTTGGTAAACGTATAGCATGTTCTATATGTTAGTTATTTGAATGACTCTTACCATAATATGTTACGTTAATATACCAGGCACGTTCTCAGTTGGTTATTTATGCCTCATATAACGTACAGCGTACACTTATTCAGCCTGTTGTTCACTATTCTTTATTTATTTTAAATTGCCTTTCAAATGTCTATTCTTGGTGTTGGGTTTTATCAAATACATTTCCCCAAAAAATGCGATTTATACTCCAGTGCGACTTATATATGTTTTTTTCCTTCTTTATTATGCGTTTTCGGCCGGTGCGACTTATACTCCGGAGCGACTTATACTCCGAAAATTACGGTGTATTCCCCTCAGCTTTACAGGCAGAAAGGAAAGGAAATGTCAACACAACCATTGGAAACAACAGTGTTTTTCAACCACTGCGCCACTAGTGTGCCGTGAGATAGTCTGGTGTGCTGTGGGAGATTATGTAATTTCACCTGATTAGGTTAAAAATATGTTTTGCAAACCAGTAATTATAATCCGCAAATGTGCCGTTGTCGAGTATGCTGTCTAGAGCTCGGCAGAGTAACCGTGTAATACTCTTCCATATCAGTAGGCGGCAGCAGGTAGCTAATTGCTTTGTAGATGTTGGGAACATGGTTTGTGGTGATCACAATATGCGGGAGGCAGCGTGTGGGTAAAAAGGTATCGAACACTTAAACCAAAAATAAATAAAAGGCAAGTACCGCTAAGAAAAGGCATTGAAGTTTAGGGATGGCTATGCAAAACGAAACTAAAACTGAACTGGCTGCAAATTAAACAAAAACAGAATGCTGGACGACAGCAAAGACTTACAGCGTGTGGAGCAGACGGCGTCCACAAAGTACATCCGAACATGACATGACAATCAACAATGTCCCCACGAAAAAGGTTAAAAACAACTTAAATAGTCTTGAGTGAAAGCAAAGCAGGTGCAGGGAATAGCGTTCAAGGAAGACATGAAACTGCTACAGGAAAATACCAACAAAAGAGGAAAAGCCACCAAAATAGGAGCGCAAGACAAGAACTAAAACACTACACACAGGAAAACACCAAAAAACTCAATAAGTTACGGCGTATTGTGACAGTACACCTACTTTGAGACAAGAGCTATGATTGGTTATGGTTTGAATTGATATCCAACAATTGCGAGAACACATTTTTATTGTCATTATCGGCTACTGAGTTTCATTTTTCAATGATTTCTGCTGGTTGTGTGCCTCAAGATTTTTTCAATACATTTTTTTTGCCTTGGCTCAGAAAAGGTTGAAAAACACTGCTCTAACAATCAATGTGAACGCAATTCTAAAAACACTGTAAACACTTTACAGTGACCTCTTCAAATTAAGGTGCTAACATTAAGAAATATGTAAGAAATGCTAAATAAAGTGTAACAAAATAGTGCCAATGTGAAAATGTAAACAGAGAAACCTGGGAAAAAAACTTTTTTGCAAGTTTACTGCCGGAAGTTACATGGTCTGTGTAACATTTAATTTTGTTGGTTATTCTCAAGTATGGAAATTAATTCATGTTTTACAGTAATTATTATTGAGATATTATTGGACTAAATTATAATTTTAAAGTAGCATGTTTGTTATAGTTTATTTATTTATACAGTCCCGCACTTAAGTTCCTACCTGTTTCCATACATCCGAAAGGGGAACGGACGAGGGTTGAAAAGAATACGTGCGCGTGGTCAAGGACTACGGTATGTTTGAAAAAAAAAATCCTCAAAATTGTTCCTGTTTTGCCCACAATTTATCTGCTCTCTGCACTAGTCATTGTTACTGTCTCTTCTCACTGCATGCAGAGAATCAACAGCGAGACAGCAAGCTGGCACAACCAAACATGCTAGTTGATACTATTATGCAATTGGCTGTTTAGCTTGTCACTCCATTGCTCACTTCCTGTTTGGTTAAGTTACCAGACCCCGAGTGCCTTTGTTCATCCAAGCAACCATGCTTCAGGCGAGCTACTTTTCAATTGACCAAGTGGAGGGGATCTACCTCATTCATATATATCATTTATATTTATTTATTTATGAAAGAGAGGTTTTTGTTAACAAGTTAAAGGTGTTTAATGATAATACCCTCCGCCATCGACCGACACACCCGGAAAAAACAAACCACAAAAAAAAAAAAAAAAAAAAAAAAATATATATATATATATATATATATATTAAGGACCTGGAGGTGGCGACTTGTACTTCCGCCCGAATGCAGCTGAGATAGGCTCCAGCACCCCCCGCTACCCCGAAAGTGACGAGCGGTAGAAAATGGATGGATGGATATATTAGGGATGTAACAATATAAACGGTGTAATGATAAACCCCGGTTAGTAATATCGTTTAAATTTTTAATTACCGAAAAACCGTCATTTATTAAAGCATTTTAGGCAACACTGCTTCCTTCCTGAAAAAGGAGTCACTGCAGCACCGGCGCATGCACACTAACGTCTTTTAGCTTGGAACATGGCGTAAAGCAACTACAGACTTTGCTCCGTAGAGTTTGTCTCGGACTAAACGGAGCCGAACACTTCGTTCAACTACCTTTCCCCTCGCTTTATTTCCTTGTAGTCTCAGCATGCGTTCAAGAGCGCACTGCTGCTATTAAATGACGACAGGTGTTGACAATATTGGAGACGGACGCATTTGTCCCACACTAAAAGTATACAGTGGAGGAGATGTTTGTTTAATTTTCTCAACACAGCGTCCTGCTATGACTGAGAGTTAATGACGTGAGGAAACATGCAGCAGGCGATGTGTTGGGAACGTTGGCACAACTTGTTTATAAAGTCTTTAGTTTTATTTACTGGGACGCTCACTCTTCTTTTATTTAACTGCAACTTTTTCAGTGTTCGGATAACATCAATACTCGCTAAAATGTTTTATCATCTTTTCGAATTGAACGCAGGCTGTGAAGATTGTGTATTAAATGTGAGAGGTATCACTCGTGTTTGTTTTTGTTGGCCAAACTGTTGTGCTGAAACACACGATGATGTTGGAAAAGAACAAAGTTTATTAGACTTTATCTTAATTAGCCAAACTTTGTTTTATATTGATATCAAAAAGTAAACACCATGATTTTACATGTTGTCAACAACTTTTATTTCACAAAGTTACTTTAAGAAACATTCATGTGACATAGCACTTTGTTAATGTTTTATGGTGTATATTGAATTCCTTTACAAAATATTTATGCTCAAACTCTTAATGGATCTGTCCCAATCCAACATGTAGATGTAAATGTACATCATTTAAAAACATACTTCTCTCTATTGAAATATAAACATAGTGATACAGGCATCATGTAATGTTAAAAGGGTGACATATTAATACTATTAATGAACATAAAGACAAATGTTTGTCTTTAAATATATGGATTACGTTTATAGCCTTCTTAGACATTACGTTCACACCCCAACCCAACACTGTTTAACCTAACTTAATGAATAATCCGGATTAATAATTGTGATTTCACTATTGATAAAAAAAAAAATATCTTGATAATTAATTTGGCCATAATCGTGCAGCTCTATGTGTAAGACTAGATCCCATACGTATATGATGAACACAATATCTGTATTTGTATGGACAAAAAGTGCAGATATGTCTTATGGGCATGAGGTGCCTTCTTGCAAAATTCTTACATTTGTGTTTTATTTGTTTATTTCTTATGTCAAAAAAGTGCTATCTTGCACAATTTCCACATTTATTTTTACTTAATTATGTTATTTTGTTTCTGCCATATTACTTTGTTTATAGTGCTTGTGTTGTTTTCATATGCACATTAAATTTTTACTTGAGGTACAAGTACAGTGTTCTTACATACAGTAAGGTTCCTTCTTCAATGGAAATCATTTTGAATGTGTCGTTTGGTTTTTTTTCAATAAAACTTGGTTAAAAGATTTCAGTATAGATACATTTATATAATATATATATATATATATATATATATATATATCGCGCGAACGTTTTATCAAACATATATATATATATATTAGACTAGGTAGACTGTGCTCTCTTAATATATATATATATATATATATATATATATATCGCGCGAACGTTTTATCAAACACATTTTTTATTGATATCGATTACGTGTCTATCGTGATATATATTGATATTGTTTTATCGGCCCAGCCCTATGCGGTTAGGTAGTGACTTGTCCAGGGCGTTCCCTGACTTCCGTCCAGTGCTGCTAGGACAGGCTCCAGCCCCCCGTGACCACGAGAAGGACAACCGGTATAAAATGGATGGATGGATGAAGGATAATGAGAAAATAAGATTTCTAAGTATGCCCACTTTGACTAATAATGTGCACAGTGGCAAATGGAGGAAATACATTTTAAGCACATGCCCAAAGTATCAGTGTCAAAATCTTTGTTAGAATGGACTCCATTCAAGTTGCAGAGAGTATCTAGGACAAAATGTTGTCAACAGTGCACTTGCTTCAGTTGGCAGATGTTTGTTTTGCAAAATGGAAGAGGACAGCTGTTCTGTTGCCGGGTAGTAGGATAATCTGTTGCTAGTCAGATTACTTAGTGGTTGCCTACCAGTCTATGCACTGTAATTGTTTTGTTTCCTTTGTGTCTCCTGCCATTGTGTTTCTTGGCTACTTCATGTATAATGCAACTTTTACTTTGTATCAGGGCTGCACATTTGAGGACCAAAAACATCACAATTGTGGGCAGTAGTTGAGTCCAGTGGTCAGCATGATTAACATATTTTTTTTTAAATACAGTTGCAAGAACCTTTCAGAATTCCATGCTTTTCACAATAAATTTATCATAATGTGATCTGATCTTTAACACAAATATATTGTGTCAAAAAACACAACACAGTATTGTTTTGACTGTTCATGTCTTTATTGAGAACAACCAAAAAGACCTCAAAATTATGTTAACCTTTGAGTTAATAAACTCAAAAGAGATCATTGGAGTCAGGCTTTTAGCATACCTGGGGTTCACGCGTGGCCGCCATGGTACTGCGCACTCTTGTAGTTTTTCTTTGTTTATTAAATTGAACAAAGAGAGCACAGTCTACCTAGTCTAATTTTGTGTGCTAAACATACTTGGCCAATAAAGGTAATTCTGATTAAGATTAGGGCTACAATGATTAATTGATTAAAGGGGTCATATTATGATTTTTTTTCTAATTTTAAAAGACTTCCTTGTGGTCTCATAACATGTGATGGTGGTGCTTTGGTCAACATTTTGCATAGATTTTGTTTCACTGACCATCTTCAAGCCGCTTTCAGATGATGTGCGGTTTTGTGGGCCCATCTTACGGTATTTAAATGTCAAAGTCCTCCTCCAGGCATGTGCATGTACGTATATACAAGCCAGTCTGCCCAACAACAAGAGGTTAGATTCAAAATCAGATTCAGATTGGTTTTACTTGAACATATATAGTTTCAAAATGATGCATCAAATTTGAGCATATTCTTTACAACATGTCCAAAAAGGAGAAGGAAGAATCAATGTTTATTTAATCCTACCCCTTTTCCACTTCATATCAATTACTTACACATACTGTATGTTCACTCCCTGTACTTCGTATGTACACATTCCAAACATTTCACACATTACAATTGGTGTAGTGTAAATAGAACAGTTTTTTTCATAACTAGGTAAGTCACTTAGGATGAGCTAAATAATGTTGTAATATTATAATACAATAATATTAATGATAATAAGATAGTATATTTTTTTAACTAATGTTCAAAACATTTACCAGTATTCTTCTTCTTTGTACTTTGTAAACACTTGTAGTTTGAACAGTTTCTTAAAGTGGATCAATCAATCAATCAATCAATGTTTATTTATGTTAGTACATTGTTTCACTTCTTTACTTTATCCATTCCATAATGTAATTCCACATACTGTTATGCAAAAAGTCTTTAGTGTTGTGTGTGTGCATACAAATGTCTTAGGTTACATTTTTCTGTAAGATTATATTGTATCTTCTTTCGTTGAGAAGAATTGTTGTACATTCATGGGTAACAGGTTATAGTTTGCTTTGTGCACAATTTTAGCTGTTTGCAAATTCACCAACTCATTGAATTTCAATATTCTTGATTCGATAAATAAAGGGGTTGTATGTTATCTATATCCAGCATTGTGTATGATCCTAATTGACCTTTTTGTAACACAATTAGTGACCGAAGTGTACTTTTGTAATTATTTCCCCATATTTTTGCACAATAACTCGGGTATGGTAACACTAGCGAGCAGTAGAGAGAAAAAGAAGAAACTTATTGACTACAACTAATTAAAAATGGCAGACTCGCGCTAAGCTCTTTGGATAAACCTCTGCCATATATGAATATATCCGCTGATGTAACTAGGGCAAAATGCGTCACTAAAATCTCAAATTATAAAACGTCTCGTTTGGAGTAACGCAAAATTGTTTTAGAAATATCTCTACTATGTCTCTATGGTTTTATTTCAAATTTTTGGAACTTATAGAGATCCCAAATACTTAAACACAGTTGCTAACAGGTAAGAAAAGTTGGTTTTGCATAACAGGACCCCTTTAAATTGATTCATTCTATTTGGGGAAAAAAGCTTCGATTTATATTCTGTTACTTCGATTTATTTTTTAATAAAAATGTATACAATCTGGACCGAATGGAGTGCTTGTAACTTTAACTAAGCGGACATAGTTTCTGCACGGCTGTTGCAATAGAGAGGGGTGGGTGTGGGTGTCATAATCCATATGGCGGTAAACAGTGCGGAGAGGTTTTAATTTATATTAATGCATACATGATAAACGTGAAGTTTCAATGTTGATGATGTGCATTTATCAGCAAAAAAAGGAGATCACGACAAGCAGAAAAAGTTTATTTCAAAATATGTAGTGAAACTATAACATGTTTTTTTTAATCCAATTACTCGAATAATCAAACAAACTAATTGATAGATGACTCGATTACCAAACAAATTGATAGCAGTAGCCCTTAAGATGGTGAGTTTGAAGGGGTAAACTACAGATACTTAAATTGAATAAAAACCTCTCAAACATTTGGAGTTTTGCCCAGAACAAAAAAATTAGGCTTATGTGAGCCATGCCTGACCACAAAAAGCTTTTAGAGGATCCATGATCAAGCTGGCAAAGGTCATAAAGTTATTTTAAAACTTTTACTAGTCTACAGTGACAGTTGTACGCCACACTCCACATGACAACAACAATAAAAATCACAGTGTTATTTTCTGTGCCCGTCAACATTTTCAAGAATGCACTTTTTTTATTAGTTCAGTTTGATTTGTGGTCTCTGAGTGCTAGTGCACCAAGTCTGAAGGGGATGTTTGGATTGGAGACAGTCATATCTGCAGGCAATTGTGCCGAGAGATGGACATTTCTGCTGATGTAGCTCTTAAGCCCTCTGCAAATAACTTGTTTCTGAGGTTTAAAACATTTCTATCAACATAACTCACATTCTTTCAGCCATTGTGTGTCTCCAGTTTGCATGTGCATGTGTGCTTTACAGGAAGTGATTTCTAACTTCATTGACAGTAACATTTGTGCTTTTTTTTTGTTTTTATCAGTTCTGCTGATGATATGAAGACTGGCATGAAAGTGGCTGTGAAGAAGCTCTCCAGGCCGTTCCAGTCCCTCATCCATGCTAAGCGCACTTACAGAGAGCTGCGGTTGCTGAAGCACATGACACATGAAAATGTTTGTCCAGTAACTTTTTGTCTTGTCTTTTGTCATGTTTTCGTCTCATTGTGTTGATTGGACGACCCTTGGTTATGTCATTGTTTCCAGGTGATCGGCCTCTTTGATGTTTTCAGCCCCGCTACCAGTTTGAAGGAGTTCACAGATGTGTAAGTCTAGCGTATTAAAAATCTTGTGTCTTTACTAATTTTTTTAAAAAGGAAAATATCTTTAATACCTTGTGCAGCTGAGATAGGTTCCAGCACCCCCCAGTAAGGGACAAGCGGTAGAAAATGGATGGATGGTTATGGCCTGTAACATTGCACTGCGGATCAATTATGCAGTTGCTAAGTCTGGGAACTTTTTTTGCATGGACTAGCTGAACTCCTCAGAGAATGACACAACTGCTAGCACATCACTTTGCATATTTGCCTGACTTTTTGATTTGTGTGTTGTTTTTTTGTTAACTTAAGGTTTGGGGAGGGGCCCCAAAAACCCCTCGGCCCAAAGGCCCCCCTCTTAGGTTAAGGCGGCCCTGGTGCTGGTAGGAAACAGAACAGAAAGTGAAGGTGCAGCAAAACATTAATCAAACAGGAAGTAAAACTATAATAGGAGCACCAGGACAGGAAATGATACAAAGTTCAGGAAAATACCGAAGTCAAAACTGTAATATGGGATAATGGCACATCTAAGACTACATTTACACTGCAGGCCAAAGTGGCCCAAATCTGATTTTTTTCAATCCTACTGTTAACACTGAAAGTAAAATCTGATTTTATTAGACTCCATTGTAAACGCGCATGTGGCCCCCAATGTGGTCTCTACGTCACTTGCATGCTCAGTTCGCTAACCTGAAAACAAAGGACGTTGACGGGGAGGAGGTCGCTACTACTACAAAATAAAAGTCGCCACGCCTTTAAAAATGAGTAAATTCATGTAATATTATGTATGAATGGATGTATATAGTGTCATATATTTGTGAGATGCTAATCTTTTAATGGCTGTTAAGTAGAGGAGACACAAACATCAGCGTGGATCTACGGGAACTTTAATTTTCAACTCACATGTAAGCGTTAATTCCGATCCTTCAGCAATCACTAATTCTTTGGAATCAAAACATATATTCGTATATTACATATAATCTATTATTTGTGCACTATTGACAGGTGATGCACCGAAAATTCGGTTGTCTTAAATAGACTTTGCTCATTGAAACCGGATGTTGTGATGAAATATCCACTTCCGCTAGCTTGCCCAAAGCTGACGGAAAAGTCACATACTGGTTGCATTGCATTTAAACCGAAGTCACATTTGTAAAGATCAGATTCCAATCGGATTTGGACTACCTCCTGATGTGGCCTGAATCTGATGCCAAAAGATCAGATTTAAAGCACTTTGGAGCCTTTAGACTGGCAAAAAAACCTGATTTGTGTCTCTTAAGGGCACAAAATCTGATAGCAATGTAAACAGGGCAATCATGTATTTAAAAAAAACAAAAAACCCTGCCTTTTCTTCTAACACAAATTGAGATATACTGTAATAAGACCGTAAAATTAACGCATGTCTTGTTCTATCATGTTAACGCTGGTCCATGTTGTGGGACTTTGGACCTTTCCTACTTGAGCAGCACAAGATTTTGCTTCCAAGCAGACTAGATGATCCACATGTTTGGTAAACAACTCCCGGATCATATCTCTGTGGTTTTGGTTCCTAACAAAGACACTTAAGACAAAAATGCAACCACCACAACAAGAGGGTGTTTTTAAAAAAAATTGTACTAGCGTGTCTGCATAATAAAAATGAAGGAAATGTGCACATGTCACAATCATAACAGGAATGGCGCAACATTGCTAGAGGAGTGTATTTTTTTATAATGCTTATTTAGCAAAGTGTACATTTGCTTCATCAGTCACATTACTTGCGCAATTTAGGTTACTTAGCATACCACATAGCTACAGTATGTTACTCAGTAACTTTTTTTCTGGTACAAGAAGCTGTTGCTATGCATCTGTGTCTGTAGTGCTTCTTAACATAGTGACATTGCCAACTAGTGGTCTGTCACTGTCTGTGTGCAATGTTTAACTTGACACAAGTGCAAATATTTTCCCTTTTTTTTTTTCTACATTCTTGTCTTGTAAATGTAGTGTTAGTTTCTAGGCAGAAGGCCCATAAGGCTGGGAAACACCTGGAGGCAAGCCAGCTGACTGAACACGCTGTTAGATTTGTATTCAGTTAATGCTAACATTCCAGCTGCTGCAACTTAGCAGGCACTTCCGTAGTTGTTTCCTGCTTTTTAATTTGAAACCATCTAGCTGCTTTGCTAACAAAAACATAATACATTTTTCTGCCTTCAGTTGTTATAAATGAGGAAGTAGGCAGCTCGATGTTGACTCCATAATTAGATGTACCGTACATTGTGTGTGTGCGTGTGTGGACGTCCCTGCACACTGAGCGACTTGCAGGAAGATTAGACAGAAAGTGCTGGGAGTTTGGGGCGCCAACCAACACAAGAATGTCCCTTTGCCAAATACTTAGAAATACATTCCTTCCACTCTGCTCATCTTTGAGCCTTGTAACATTCACACGTGTACATTTCATTTCTCTGCGTTTTTATTCCTAATATATTGCAGAAGTGGTTTGCTGAAGTTGCTCTCAAGGCTTTCTTAGAGTGTAAAATATGTCATTGAGCAGGGAATGTGTAGGCTTTTCTTTTTGATTTAATTCAATGCGTTAAGTGTTGCAACAAATTGAACATCATGCATACATGCTGTTTGTGCAACATGAGTCATTCTGAAGCATTGCACAGCATATTAGAGAAGATCACTATTTATATCTTCGTTTTCCAAGGCGGCTGAACTTTGCTCAGTGTTG
Source organism: Entelurus aequoreus (assembly GCF_033978785.1). Taxonomy (NCBI): domain Eukaryota; kingdom Metazoa; phylum Chordata; class Actinopteri; order Syngnathiformes; family Syngnathidae; genus Entelurus; species Entelurus aequoreus. The sequence goes on from NC_084737.1 coordinate 23,019,504, forward strand.
CGCTGCTGAGAACGAGTTCAACCGCTGCTTTAAAGTTCCACTCTGCCTACTCTGTATTGAAGAATATTGTCGAATATGCTGCCCTGCCCCACTTCCATAAGTGCAGGATGGGCTTTATTAAACACGGATGCTGCCTCTTGATGGCCATTTATTTGTGTATTGTTTTCACATGGCATTCCATTTGTGTGAGAAGCCTGTGACACCAAGCAGCTTTGCCAGTTCAGTTGAAATTATTAGTAAAACAAAAAGCAGACTGTTCCTCCTTAATTATTGTCTGTGTTGTTTACCTAATTGGCAGGTACCTGGTGACTCACTTAATGGGTGCTGATCTCAACAACATAGTGAAATGTCAAAAACTCACAGATGACCACGTTCAGTTCCTCATATACCAGATCCTTCGAGGGTTAAAGGTGGGTTTTATTTTTTATTGCGCACCTGTTGTGACACAAACTACTGAATAAATCAAATATAACACCTAACATTCATGTATATCTTCTTCAACATGTGTGTCTAGTACATCCACTCAGCTGACATCATTCACAGAGTAAGTGCCCTTTTTAATGTATTTTTCTGTTTGTTTAAATCATGACTTAAATGTCAGTTTGCCCTAATCAATGTGGTTTGGAAAAGTGTGTCAAGGTTAGTGGAGACTTCTTCTTGGAACTGGTATTTAAACAGAGCGGTGGGAAAATTACTAAAAGGACCATGAGTTAAAAAATCCAATGTCCAAATCCAAAATCCATGTTATTTTTCAGAAAGTAAACAAGTTGAGATTAACACTCAAATTCAGAACCAGCAGCGCCTCTGCTGGTTGCTGCCAAGTAGTGCACTCCATTTTCTTTAAAACACGGCAGCACATTGTGACAGAATTCTTAATTAAGCAATTGTTACTAATTATTTTGCAATTTTCTCAGAACTACTACCAGTAATTATAATGAATATAAATTGCCTGTCAGCCCCAGGAATTAGTTTGGTGTCAGACTGTCACCCACCGCTGTCTCGAACACGCAGGCAGCACTCACACATAAGAAATCCCAAAGAAGCAACAAACAATTTGAAGTCAAAATGTTGTTATGATAGAATATACATTCAAAGATAGCAATGTTGGTAGCTAAACTTTGCTAAATCACTATCATTAGCTGACAACATACAAAGATAATGCGTGTGTGTGTGTGTTACCTTGCCAAGCTGTGTTATGTGTGCCACAATGCACAGAGCGGAGTCCATTTGTAAAATTTGCACGCACGGTCCTTGTGGAGGTGAACGTGAGTCCGTATAGACCTCCATGGACTATGTCCTGCCGGAGTATTTTGTTTAGGCCTATATTACATTCGCCAAGAGATAATGTAATTACTTGTTTGTCTGCTTGTTAGCCAGGTGGTTGGCAACATAACTTAAAAACTTCTGAGCAGCTTTTAATGAAACATTCAGGAAATGTCAGGAATGGGATAACATCTTGGAGTGATCCGGATCATTGTACTATTTACCTTAAGTTACGAGGCTGAACTTCTTTGTGTGTGTGTGTGTGTGTGTGTGTGTGTGTGTGTGTGTGTGTGTGTGTGTGTGTGTGTGTGTGTGTGTGTGTGTGTGTGTGTGTGTGTGTGTGTGTGTGTGTGTGTGTGTGTGTGTGTGTGTGTGTGTGTGTGTGTGTGTGTGTGTGTGTGTGTGTGTGTGTGTGTGTGTGTGTGTGTGTGTGTGTGTGTGTGTGTTTTATGCTAGGGGCTCCGTCCCGCCTCCACCTACAGATACAAAGAGAGTGGATGATTGTCAAGAGGGTTCACACCGTATATTTCATTCCGCTAGAGAACACGAAACGCTGAGACCATTGAGAGTGAATCCTCTTGCAGCTTGTTTGGTAACGATGGGCGAACAAAACAAACATGCACGGACTTGGCAATTGAATTTATTCCGTCAATTAGCGTGGGTTTGTCTTATCTGTCTGTTAGCAACGTAGCTCAAAACGTTACAGGCAGATTTAGATTACACTTGCAGGAAATGTGAGGAATGGGATAAGGAAATAGTGATCACATTTTGGGGGTCATCTGAATCACCACTTGGATTCAGGAAATTTTAAAGGGTTCTTTACCATTAGATACTAGGCCTTGGCGAAGGCCTGTGCTGTCCGAGTACTTTTCTAGTTGTGTGTCTTGCTAAATACAGTGTTCTCTAGCTTATGTGTGTAAGTTGTGTTGATAGTCAAAAAATTAAAACCTCTGTTTAATTTTGGCACATGCTCTTATACACAAATATCCATTAAAGCACTGTTTTTATAAAATAGCATTATTCTGGCCGCACATTACTAACATTACTTTCCATGTCTTTCTTTCTGTCAGGATCTGAAACCAAGCAACCTTGCAGTAAATGAGGACTGCGAGCTGAAGGTGAGGGATTTGCTGCTACAGTTGGGCAAAAAACACCCCGCTATATTGCTTATAATACGAAGCAAACACTGCTCCTTTTGTCATCCCCTAAAACCCCTGTCAGATTTTGGACTTTGGCTTGGCACGGCACACAAACGACGAGATGACTGGCTACGTGGCCACCCGTTGGTACCGCGCTCCAGAGATCATGTTGAACTGGATGCATTACAACATGACAGGTAGAGGGACATAAAAACACGCTCAAACAAAACAGATCTGTTGTTTCACGTTTCTCATTTCTGTGTTGCAGTGGATATTTGGTCGGTGGGGTGTATAATGGCAGAACTTCTCACTGGAAGAACTTTGTTCCCTGGAACTGACCGTATCCTTGTCATTTGCAGTGATCAGACTCTATAGTCGCTGTTAGTTCTGCACAAGTATTTCTCTGTGCTCATGCTTTTGACAACATTATAACGAAAGCTTTTCTTACTTTTCTCTTCACACATGAGACAGCCTTAGGTGTTCTGACTATGTAGCACAGATAGGGGACATTCTCCTCACTTTCCTCTAGCTTGAGAAGCTCATATTTGTCAATGCTCTACTTGTCTGCCTCTACTCCTGCTTCACTTCAACTCCATATGGTCCATTTTTCACCACAGTTTGTCCTTGCACGGGTCTCATCTCCAGCTGAAATGTCAGAATTGCGCTTATCCTTTCCCCTCCTGATAGTATTCAGACTAACGGCTGCGCTCAAAAGAAGCCACACAACAGGCCTCTTCTTTCCATTCTGCTCTCTCAAGTTAGGTGTGAGATAACGCCTGTAACTACAGTAACACAATGACAGCGGATATCACAAGGAAACTGAAGACTCAGGCTCCTGTCTATTGTCTGGTCTTCCTTTAACTTGTGCTGGTAGACATTGATCAGTTGAAGCTAATCATGCTGCTCGTCGGAACACCAGGGCCTGAGCTCTTGATGAAAATTTCTTCAGATTGTGTGAGTTGCCGACGTCGCACAAGGCTTTGCTCTCACTGGTTTTCCCAGCCCAAGTGTTGCGACACCTTCATGAGTGTGCTACCTCACTGACAGCATGTTTTCTTCGCTACATATCTCTGGGTTTGTGATAACATACAATACGCTGTTTGCTGTGGGACAATCAGGTGATGGACACCGGCTTTCGCTGACTAACTGTATGGCAAACTCTTGTCGTGTCTTTCCTTTCACCTCCTTTGGCTTTGAAGCGTGAAGTGTGCTTCTCAATGTAACGGCGCAGTGCCCGTCAACTTACGTTGAGAAGAGGCTTCTTAACCAACTCTGCCCCTGTCGCAATACTCCCCTTGACACAAGCTTCGTAGACATAAACCAGCTTCAGCAGATAATGCGGTTGACAGGAACACCCCCAGCATCTCTAATAAACAGGATGCCCAGCCATGAGGTGAGCACGTTCCTCGCATGCTTTATTACAGACCACAGAGTGTGAAGCCAAGAAGCACATCAAATCAAATCAAATCAAATCAACTTTATTTATAAAGCACATTTAAAATTTACCACAGGGGTAGCCAAAGTGCTGTACAATGGGCAGGTTAAAAGATAACACAAGAGAAACGAGTAAGCACACCACAACACAAACAGAGCACGATAAAAAATAAATAAATAAAACATAAAAACAGGTTCACAGCAGGTGCATTGTGGGACGCCATAGCAGGATGGAGATCACTCAGTGTTAAAAGCCATGGAATAAAAGTATGTTTTTAAGAGCGATTTAAAAACAGGAAGAGAGGAGGCCTGTCTAACACTCAAAGGTAAGTCGTTCCACATGTAAGCCAGGGGACTTTCATATGAACTCTTATCAGCATAATAACGTTGATGCATGTATTATTAGAATAATTAGTCAGTCCCGCAACAGTTATTATCATCAAAAATATTTATAGCATATCTTACAAAAAATGCATTTCAGCAACTGTTTTATTATATCGTCTCAATTAAAACTTGGGAATAACTTAAAGTAATTTTGTTTGCAGGGCAGCGGAGCGTGCAACTTGTACAGTATAGTTAATGTAAAATGTCAATGAATGAATGAATGAATGCTTCATATGAAATTTTACCGCAAACATATTCCGAACCCCTTCCCTTCAGTCAGTAATAAGATTATAATGGGAGACGTGTTACCTGGGACAATACACATTAATGGACATTACAAATGTAAATGTGCCAGAGTGTAGCCAAAGGATAATTTCCATCTGGAGTGTTGTTGGTACATACAATAAAGTTTGTAAGAAAAAACAAACATGTGCATAAAAGCACAATCATCAGACATCATTAACAGTACAATAAAAGTGGTAAAGTGCAAGTGTGTTTATTTGTTGCATATAATAAGTGGGCTTAAGGAAGAACATGTACTGTACATCTCTTTTGGCCGAGTTAGTTAAAGTGCGGTTATTATTGCAGATAGCCCTATTGCACACTTAGCATTAACCAATGTGTTTATGTAAAGAAAGTTGCACCCCAAACCAAAAGCATACACAAGTGTATCCATGTATAAAGTATTGCACAAGATATGGACACAAAACTTTAAGTATGTAAGCATAATAGTATATATAATATAAGTATAGTTAAACATGGTAACAATTCTGATTTGTCTAGAGCCACACTTTCATATTGTCCTGAAAACTTTGGCCAAGTGCTGGGAGAACAAAATATTTTGCGGCCCCCTCCACTCTCCACCGTAGTATAATTTTGTCTAAAAAAATGTTATAACTATACATCTGCATAACATTGTAAGCTTATTAACATTGAAGGAAACAGCACATGAGTTTGCATGTTCACCGGTCTTTCCTCATCTTCTTCCACTGTGGTTACTGTGAAGCCAAGTGCTACATACGCTTCATTGTAGTCTATTACGGCAAAAAAAGCATGTTCCCTGAGGTCACTGAGGTTTCCCTGAGGGTTTTTATTGTAATTGTTGACCATGGTTATGATTCATTCTAACCTTTTTCTGTGTAATTATGGCTTGGTGACATTTTTGAGAACGCACATTGAACTGCACACACTGCGGTAAAATTGCCAGGCAATAATGGGAGTTCTGTCTAATATATTATAGTCATGTGTAATAATGTAACCATGATTAAATATGAATACTGTGCTATCAAGGCTCACTCGAGTTAGAAGAATAGTTGCTATCAACAGCAACAAATTAATGCATGGAGCATGAAATTATGTGTTTTATGAGACAAACTGTACTAAATGTGTCCAACATGTTTCTGCTTGTAAGAGTTTGAACTATTTTGTACTTCCCCAGGCGAGGAACTACATCAGCTCCTTGCCACACATGCCCAAGAGGAATTTTGCTGATGTGTTTATTGGCGCCAACCCGCAAGGTGAGATCAGAAAAAAACACAACACTTTTTCCTATTGAATTGTTCGAATGTTACCTGGAATAATGCATATTTAATAGGGCTGGGTATTGGCAATAACTTCTCAATATGATACATATCACAATATGATACAGTATTGTGATATGGCGATTCATGCGATATTCTACATGGTTCAGTGGTAAATTTAAAATGTAACTTAAAGTACACATTGTGTATATATATATATATATATACACTAGATGACAGTAATAATTAACTGAGTAAAAAAACAATGTCATTTAAATGATCCATTTCCAATAATTTCAATAATAAAATGGATCACGTTTCTTTCCACTTAAATACTGGTACTTAACTGTGCACTTCTTGTACTGCCTTGCTAACTTTGCAGAGCGGAGGTGCAGAAGTCGTCCATTAATTACAAATGGCCCAAAACATGACATACATTTTTTTATAAAATGTATAATTTTTAAAAAATAAATATTGAAACATTAAAATGCAATGTTATGTAATTACAAAAAATATTGCGTTATGTTGCCTTATCTATATTTTTTCCCACTCCTACATAATATTTGATGCTGTCTATTTTTTTAGCTGTTGACCTTCTTGAGAAAATGCTGGTTCTGGATACCGACAAGCGTATAACAGCTGCTGAGGCTTTGGCCCACCCTTACTTCACTCAGTACCACGATCCGGATGACGAGCCAGAGGCGGAGCCGTACGACCAGAGCTTTGAGAGCCGTGACCTACCCATTGAAGAGTGGAAACGTATGTCATTATCGTCCTATACTCAAACAGGGGTGTTTGTATTAGTGATGATCTGATACCATAATGTTTTTTATTTACCAATACCAATTTGATGCCAACTTTTGTTTCTCCTTTCTTCTTACATAATTTTTTATGCATATAATTTGCCCAATTTTGACAACTTGTACACACTTGGCAACAAATATTCTGCTCCCCAGCAGGAAGAAATTGATGTCGATTTGCACTACTGCCGCTGCTTTTTATATAACCTTTAGGAGCACGTAGCTTTTAATAGCATTTTTGATTGGTCTTCAGACCCAACAGCATCAATCAATGATTCAATTTAACATTGAATAAAGCAAAACTCAGTACAAAATAGGGATGCACAATATATTTTTTTCCAAGCCGATCTCTATACAGCTAACATTCTGCTTCTCAAGACCGATAACTTATATCAATTATTATTTAAATTTAGATTTAACTGAAGTTTGAAAACCTTTCTTTGAGGCTGGCTTTGGCGCAGCTTCTTTCGTTGCACAGGCATTTTCGTAGGCTTTCAAAACAGCGATTGCAGTATGTATAATCTTAACGCATTAGAGATATGTCAAAAAAAATATTTTATTGGCGCCATTTTTTTATGTTATCGTATTTATTGGTATATATTGGTCATAATTTCTCATTGGCTCAATTTTTTATTTATCGGATATTTATGGTGCACCCTGGACAAACATTTAATTCTGAATCTTCCAAAAAAAGAAAGGAGTTCAATTTTATTTTATTCACTTCTCACTAAATGTGGCGAAACCTTAATGACAGCAAAAAACAAGTTGCAATGTTAATCATAACTTAAATAATTGTAATTTTGGAAAAAATATCTGCATATCTGCTAAAAGTGTGCAATGGCACACACTGCTTTCATTCTTAGACTACGTTTACATTGCAAGCCAATGTGGATTTTTTTTTAGATCCGATTTTATCCAGCTCACTGTTTACACTGCCAGTAAAATGTGATCTTTATCAGATAGATAGATAGATAGATAGATAGATAGATAGTACTTTATTGATTCCTTCAGGAGAGTTCCCTCAGGAAAATTAAAATTCCAGCAGCAGTGTACAGAATTGAGATCGAATTTAAAAAGTAAAAAGTAAATAATGGGGGTATAAATGGAAACAAAATAGAAAAACATTACAATACAATAAAAAGAAAAAGCAACAATGAGAATAAAGTATTGCACTGTTATTGTTTTGCATCCCCTGTCATCCAGACTTCAGTATAAACAAGCACAAGACCCAATGTGGCCCCAATGTGTCACTTGCATGTGCAGTTCGTCAAAGTGAAAACAAAGGAAGTTGACCGGATTCAGTAAATGAACAAGGAAGTTGCTACCACTATGAAATAAAATAAAAGTCGCCACCATAGATACGGTTGCCACACCTTAAAAATTAGTGTTTTCTATGTGAAAATAAATTAAAGTACCGTATTTTCCGCACTATAAGGCGCACCGGATTATAAGGCGCATCTTCAATGAATGGCCTATTTTAAAACTTTGTTCATATATAAGGCGCACCGCATTATAAGGCGCACTGCGTTATAAGGCGCATAGAATAGACGCTACAGTAGAGGCTGGGGTTATGTTATGCATCCATTAGATGGAGCTGCGCTAAAGGGAATGTCAACAAAACAGTCAGATAGGTCAGTCAAACTTTATTAATAGATTAAAAACCAGCGTTCTGACAACTTTGTTCACTCCCAAAATGAATAAACAGCTGTTTTATTATTTTCCCCGAGGTAAAGTCAGTGACGTGGTATTTTGTTTATCTTTTAACAACCGTAAGGTATAACATGTAGTGCAACATTTATATCACATAGTGGAGGGGAACTTTTCCCCGATTCAATAAACACGTAAAAAACAGTCTGATACTGTTACGGTAAATCACAATCACAATATAGTAACACTCGAAATAGTGCAAAGCAATAACAATATATCAATAACTCAACATTGCTCAAACGTTAATGTCACACAACACAAGGTACAAAATAAACATGTAAAGCTCACCTTATTGAGTTATTCCTCATCCACGAATCCCTCGAATTCTTCTTCTTCAGTGTCCGAATTAAACAGTTGGGCGAATACGGCATCCAAGATGCGTCTCGTCGAAGTCGTCCTTAATCAAGTCAGTGTCGCTGCTGTTGTCTAGCAGTTCAGTGACAATTCCTGCCTTCCTGAAAGCTCGGACCACACTCTGCGTCGTAAGCGTGTCTCTTAATAGGAGCCATTTTGGGGTCTTTACATAAACACACAAATGGAAATGAAACGGCACGCCTCGCGCAGTCATATATCCCAGCATGCACCGCGCGCTTCTTCTTCTACGGTAAGCAGCTGCTGACTTCATTTTCCCCCGTAGAAGAAGAAGCGCTAAGTAGAAAAAAGTCTCATAGTTGGAAGGAATTAGGGGTTAAATCACCAAAATGATTCCCGGGCGCGGCACCGCTGCTGCCCACTGCTCCCCTCACCTCAGAGGGGGTGAACAAGGGCATGGGTCAAATGCAGAGAACACATTTCACCACACCTAGTGTGTGTGACAATCATTGGTACTTTAACTTTATACAGTTAGGTCCATAAATATTTGGACATTGACACAATTTTCAGTATCCCAGCTCTGTACTACACCACAATGGATTTGAAATGAAACAATCAAGATGTGCTTTAAGTTCAGACTTTGAGCTTTAATTTGAGGGTATTTACATCCAAATCAGGTGAACGGTGTAGGAATTACAACACATTTTATATGTGCCTTCCACTTTTTAAGGGACCAAAAGTAATTGGACAATTGGCTACCCAGCTGTTCCATGGCCAAGTGTGTGTTATTCCCTTGTTTTTTTTTTCATTTATTTCATTTACAAAGAGCAGATAAAAGGCCTAGAGTTCATTTCAAGTGTGGTATATTCATTTGGAATCTGGGGAGGTCATCGCTCAATATGAAGTCCAAAAAGCTGTCACTATCAGTGAAGTAAGCCATCAGTAGGCTGAAAAATCAGAACAAAGCCATCAGAGAGATAGCAAAAACATGAGGTGTGGCCAAACAAACTGTTTGGTACATTCTTAAAAAGAGAGAACGCACTGCTGAGCTCAGGAACACCAAAATACATTGAAGACCACGGAAAACAAGTGTGGTGGATGACAGACAAAACCTTTCCCTTGTCAAGAAAAAGCCCTTCACAACAGTTGGCCAGATGAAGAAAACTCTCCAGGAGGTAGGTGTATCTGTGTCCCAGTCAACAATTAAGAGAAGACTTCACCAGAGAAAATACAGAGGTTTCATCACAAGGCGTAAACCATTGGTGAGCCTCAAAAACAGGAAGGCCAGATTAGAGTCTGCCAAGAAACATGTAAAAGAGCCTTTGCAGTTCTGGAACAACATCTAATGGACAGATGAGACAAAGATCAACTTGTACCAGAATGATGGAAAGAGAAGAATATGGAGAAGGGAAGGAACTGCTCAAGATCCAAAGCATACCAGCTCATCAGTGAAGCGAGGTGGTGGTAGTGGCATGCATGGCTGCCAGTGGAACTGGATCTCTTATATTTATTGATGATGTGACAGCTGACAAAAGCAACAGAATGAATTCTGAAATGTTTGGGGCAATATTATCTGCTCATATTCAGCCAAATGCTTCAAAACTCATTGGACGGCGCTTCACAATGCAGATGGACAATGACCCGAAGCATACTGCGAAAGCAACCAAAGAGTTTTTTAAGGCAAAGAAGTGGAATGTTCTGCAATGGCCAAGTAAATCACCTGACCTGAATCCCATTGAGCATGAATTTCACTTGCTGAAGACAAAACTAAAGGGAAAATGCCCAAAGAACAAGCAGGAATTAAAGACAGCTGCAACAGAGGCCCGACAGAGCATCACCAGGGACCAAACCCAGTGTCTGGTGATGTCTATGTGTTCCACACCTTAGGCTGTCATTGACTGCAAAGGATTTGCAACAAAGTATTAAAAAGTGACAATTTGATTTATGATTATGTTAGTTTGTCCAATTACTTTTGGTCCCTTAAAAAGTGGAAGGCACATATAAAATGTGTTGTAATTCCTACACCGTTCACCTGATTTGGATGTAAATACCCTCAAATTAAAGCTCAAAGTCTACACTTAAAACCCATCTTGATTGTTTAATTTCAAATCCATTGTGGTGTTGTACAGAGCTGGAATACTGAAAATTGTGTCAATGTCCAAATATTTATGGACCTAACTGTATAAGGCGCACCGGATTATAAGGCGCACTGTCAGCTTTTGAGAAAATTGGAGGTTTTTTCGTGCGCCTTATAGTGCGGAAAATACGGTAATATAATGTATGAATGGATGTATATAGTGCAATATATTTGGGAGACCTTACCGGGAAGGTTGAGGAGTGTGATCCCACGATAGTTGGAACACACCCTCCATTTCCCCTTCTTAAAGAGAGGAACCACCACCCCGGTCTACCAATCCAGAGGTACCGCCCCCGATATCCACGCGATGTTGCAGAGTCATGTCAACCAAGACAGCCCCACAGCATCCAGAGACTTAAGGAACTCCGGGCGGATCTCATCTACCCCCGGGGGTGGATGAGATCCTCCCGGGGGTAGCCTTCCCGGTAAGGTCTATTCAGGTGTAGTGAAGAGGAGGCTACGCCGGATAGTCGAACCTCAGATTCAGGAGGATCAGTGTGGTTTTCGTCCTGGTCGTGGAACAGTAGACCAGCTCTATACTCTGCAGGGTCCTTGAGGGTGCCTGGGAGTTTGCCCAACCAGTCTACATGTGCTTTGTGGACTTGGAGAAGGCATTCGACCATGTCCCTCGGGAAGTCCTGTGGGGAGTGCTCAGAGAGTATGGGGTATCGGACTGTCTGATTGTGGCGGTCCGCTCCCTGTATGATCTGTGTCAGAGCTTGGTCCGCATTGCCGGCAGTAAGTCGGACTCGTTTCCAGTGAGGGTTGGACTCCGCCAAGGCTGCCCTTTGTCACCAATTCTCTTCATAACTTTTATGGACAGAATTTCTAGGCGCAGTCAGGGCGTTGAGGGGATCCGGTTTGGTGGCTGCAGGATTAGGTCTCTGCTTTTTGCAGATGATGTGGTCCTGATGGCTTCATCTGGCCAGGATCTTCAGCTCTCACTGGATCGGTTCGCAGCCGAGTGTGAAGCGACTGGGATGAGAATCAGCACCTCCATGTCCGAGTCCATGGTTGTTGCCCGGGAAAGGGTGGAGTGCCATCTCCGAGTTGGGGAGGAAATCTTGCCCCGAGTGGAGGAGTTCAAGTACCTTGGAGTCTTGTTCATGAGTGAGGGAAGAGTGGATTGAGAGATCGACAGGCGGATCGGTGCGGCGTCTTCAGTAATGGGGACGCTGTATCGATCCGTTGTGTTGAAGAAGGAACTGAGTCTGAAGGCAAAGCTCTCAATTTACCGGTCGATCTACGTTCCCATCTTCACCTATGGCCATGAGCTTTGGGTTATGACCGAAAGGACAAGATCCCGGGCACAAGCGGCTGAAATTAGTTTATTCCGCTGAGTAGCGGGGCTCTCCCTTAACGATAGGGTGAGAAGCTCTGTTATCCGGGGGGAGTTCAAAGTAAAGCCGCTGCTCCTCCACATCGAGAGGAGCCAGATGAGGTGGTTCGGGCATCTGGTCAGGATGCCACCCGAACGCTTCCCAAGGGAGGTGTTTAGGGCACGTCCGACCGGCAGGAGGCCACGGGGAAGACCCAGGACACGTTGGGAAGACTGTGTTCGGCTGGCCTGGGAACGCCTCGGGATCCCCCGGGGGGAGCTAGACGAAGTGGCTAGGGAGAGGGAAGTCTGGGCTTCTCTGCTTAGGCTGATGCCCCAATGACCCGACCTCGGATAAGCGGAAGAAAATGGATGGATGGATATTTGGGAGGGTTCTAATCTTTTTATGGCTGTTAGGTAGCAGAGGCACAGACATCAGTGTGGATCTACATTAGCTTTATTTTTCAACTCACATGTAAGCAAATGCGCCAATTCCGGTCTTTCAAACAATCGTTATTTCTTTGGGATCAAAATATATATTCATATATTACATAATGCTTTTTAGTTGCACGATATTGACTAATAATGCACCAAAAATTCGGTCATCGAAAATAGACTTTGCTCACCGAAACCGGATGTTGTGATGACGTATCCACTTCCGCTGGTGGGCTGTCTTTCCCCGCCCACGCAAATGACGTAGCTCGCCCACAGCTGATGAAAAAGTCACATACATTGCCATTTAGACTCAAGTCACATTTGAAAAGATCAGATTCTAATCTGATTTGGACTACCTCCTGATGTGGCCTAAATTTGATGCGAAAAGATCTGTTTTAAAGCATTTTGGAGCGTTTAGACTGACAAAGAAAATCTGTCACTTGAGGGCAAAAAAATTGGATTTGGTGTGCAGGGTGAATGTGAACGGGGCTTTCAGGTAATCAGAACTTTGAATTCAATTTAGTCACGAGAAAGATTAACATTTTAGCCTTAGCAGCTGTCCGTCTGCTTCTCTTTTAATCGATAATATTGGCGACTGAGCTGCTCTCCATTCCACAAAAAGAATCTTCCAAAACCGTAATGGCTTGAATGGATGATCTTCCTTCTTCATCAAATATTTTCAATTAAATATATTTTGAACATGTACAAATGGAGTGGGAAGAAGCATAGCTTGATTGGTTCCAGAATTGTGCCAAAAGAAAACATTTTAAAGCACTACAAGACTGTAGAAACAATACTTCCTCGTGTGATATTGAAAATGTTTTATCAAATTTGTTGTTGAAACGTATAATGTCCAAATGTCCATCCGCGTCGCACTAATCGCTTTTAGCTATTTTTATTTTCTTTGCATGTAAAGCAACAGCAAGGAATTAGGGGTTAAATCACCAAAATGATTCCCAGGTGCGGCCACTGCTGCTGCTCACTGCTCTCTCACCTCCCAGGGGGTGAACAAGGGGATGGGTCAAATGTAGAGGACAAATTTCACCACACCTAGTGTGTGTGTGACAATCATTGGTACTTTAACTTTAACTATACATAACTAAAGTGGGAACAGCCCTAGGCTAATAGACTCATGCTTCAGCAACTGTGTTAGCTAGCAAGTGTGCTACAATGCCTTGCAGCTGCTGTGTGTCTGTTTACAGCATGTCACGCAACGCTAACCAGAGCCTTTACATGATAGTTTGGCTGTTTGGATCAGGTTTAGAGGAGTTATATATGATTTTTGCAATATTTGATCCTGTATTGGTTTGGACCATACCCAGATTGTATTCTTCATTGTAAAAATATTAGTTTCACAATATGCTCTTGTTATTTACAGGATTAACCTATGAGGAAATGTGCAGTTTTGAGCCACGGATCTTTGATGAGGATGACATGGAATAACGCAGTGCCTCCTTACCAGCACACCGACAGCATCTGACAATTTGAACATTTGCATTAGTGTTATACTCTCAGACACACAGTGCCAGCCAGCATGTTATTACTCTTTAACTATCGGAAGGAAACATCGAACCACTATTTATGATGTCGCTTCTTGACATCATATAAAGTCATTTAATTTTCATCTCGTCCCTGTTGGTTGATTTTGATTTTGACATATCACTGTGACACCTAGATGCTGAAAAACCTGGACCTATACAGCTGTGCTATTTTGTTTTAAGATTTTTGTGAATACAGTAAGTAAGCATTTGTGTCTATAGCAGTAAAAAGTGCAAAAGCTAATCTGCCAGGGTTCCTACAATAACTGAATACATGGTAAGCGTGTTACATTATACCATAAATATTTTACCAAATTTTAAATACAACCGTTGTTTCCAAATTTGTAAGCCATGTTTTCCTAATTTTACAATTCAACACATTTTCCCAGTAAAGGGCTTCACGTAATATTTGTATTCTTTCGATAATATATATATATTCTGCTTTTGTAGGTAGGGTGCACAACAAGGCACCCATTATAGAAAGGTATTCCAGACTGCATACTCTGCTGAAGAATGTGCACATGTGCCATATTTAAAGTTATTTTTGTTTTTACGATTTTCTGTCAAAAATTGTATTTGTCTGCAATGTTGTGTGTTAGCGGTTTACTGGTATTTTTAAGTGTCACGCTCCAATAGAAATACTGCTTAAATGTGTTTAAAGAGCTATTTCAGATCTATTTATACGTTGCGGAGGGTGTATTTATGAATTGCAAATGAGAAATCCCATAAACTATTTTCAGTCCAAAAAGTGAAACTACTCCTGAGTAAATTGTTAAGCAAAATAAAAACTGTTTTCGAAGACTGTTCTGTTTTGTATTTTCTCTACAGATATTGCTGGACTCAATAAAAAGTTGTTTGAGATTTCACCTGTTACAAAATTGATTTGTGTTTAAATATCGGAAAAATTGGGTCAGATGTGTGAACAACAGAACATCCATCCATCCATTTTCTACTGCTTATTCCCTTCGGGGTTGCTGTAGCCTATCAGTTACAATCGGGCGGAAGGCGGGGTACACCCTGGACAAGTCGCCTCCTCATCGCAGGGCCAACACAGATAGACAGAACATGCTTGACCTTATGTTTGAATTATTTTAACATCCTTATCATCCATGCTTCATGCGGAAACCACATAAACACATACCTGAAATACGAAAGGCTATTTGAGCTTGAGAAATAAAAGCACTTAGAACAAGTTATGTAGAATGGTTATTGTATTTGTTTACTGTTTTTAATGTAACCTTGCTGCTGCCCTCTTGGCCAGGTCTCCCTTGGAAAAGAGATCTTTGATCTCGATGGGATTTTACCTGGTTAAATAAAGGCTAATAATAATAATAATAAGAATGGTTATTGTTGTAAAATTGCAAGGTTTTGGCATACGTCTGAAGTCGCTCGCTCCGGCGAACCAGTGCGCATGCGTGGAGGATTCAGTCACTGGCGGTGTAGCTAACAGCTAAGCTACGACTCCAGTCAACATGGAGAAAAAAGGTAAACGTTTCTCACCGAAACGCGGCACTTTGTGTAGTTAGCACTCGTCAACGAAAGTAATGCAATTGTATTCGATGCTCCAGCGTGTAGAGTAAAAGTTTATTTGGACACAAACGCATGTAAATGATTTAATTGAACAGGACTGGATGTTTCGCACTGTTAGCCGCGGCGAGCTAGCATTAGCCGTGTCAGGATTAGCTAGCTAGCGTCTCGCTTTTTCTCTTGCATTCACGCCGCATTTGACATCAACATGCCCTCATTTCATTCTACGTGCAATTATTGAAGCAACTATTTGTACTGGCTTAATGGCAACCGTTACGGTGTCAATGACCTCGGCACCTGGGCGGGGAGTTTATAGTGGTGTAATGTGAATTTAATAAGAGCGTCAATTCTAATATAAAGTTGATAAGACTACAAGTCTGACAGATCATGAGATGTGTTTGGATTCTAAATGAGTATACATGCAAATATAAAATAACACCTTTGCATGAGGAATTTTTGCTTGGAAATAGTTGTATCGACTAATTTGATGGGTGTATCAGCTCGCAGTACACGCCAAATCATGGATTCTAAATGAGTATACATGCAAATATAAAACAACACCTTTGCATGAATAATTTTTGCTTGGAAATAGTTGTATCGACTCATTTGATGGGTGTATCAGCTCGCAGTACACGCTAAATCATCCATCCATCCATTTCTACCGCTTGTCCCTTTTCATATGAATAAAAATGATTTTCTTCTTTTTACAGTTTTGGCTCTTCAGGCGAGGAAGAAACGGGGTAAAGCCAAGAAGCCCTGCAAAAAGTGAGATATCATTTGTTGCTTACTGCATACTTGCCAACCTTGAGACCTCCGAATTCGGGAGATGGGGGGGGGGTATATATTTTCAAGTATTTCTTATATACCGTATTTTTCGGACTATAAGTCGCAGTTTTTTTCATAGTTTGCCGGGGGTGCGACTTATACTCAAGAGCGACTGTGTGAAATTATTAACACATTACAGTAAAATATCAAATAATATTATTTAGCTCATTCACGTAAGAGACTAGACCAGGGGTCGGCAACCCAAAATGTTGAAAGAGCCATATTGGACCAAAAATACAAAAACAAATTTGTCTGGAGCCGCAAAAAATTAAAAGCCATATTACATGTGTCATGAGATATACATTTAATTAAGAGGACTTAAAGGAAACTAAATGAGCTCAAATATAGCTACAGATGAGGCATAATGATGCAATATGTACATATACCTAGCCTAAATAGCATGTTAGCATCGATTAGCTTGCAGTCATGCAGTGACCAAATATGTCTGATTAGCACTCCACACAAGTCAATAACATCAACAAAACTCACCTTTGTGCACTCACGCACAACATTAAAAGTTTGGTGGACGAAATGAGACAGAAAAAGTGGCATAAAACACGTCCTAGAAAGTCGGAGAAAGTTATACATGCAAACAAACTATACGGTGAGTTCAAGGACCGCCAAAATAAGTAGGACAAAACGGCGCTCGCCAAATACTCGAACCAGTGAAGCATGTTTAATATAAACAGTGTGATTTATAACAATTAGGGAGGTTTGTGTCATGTTTGTCCTCATACAGAAACCATACTAAAACAAAAAAATATATATTTTTTTCCCCTCATCTTTTTCCATTCTTCATACATTTTTGAAAAATCTCCAGAGAGCCACTAGGGCGGCGCTAAAGAGCCGCATGCGGCTCTAGAGCCGCGGGTTGCCGACCCCCGGACTAGACAAATTAAATGAGTTATACTTGTATAGCGCTTTTCTACCTTCAAGGTACTCAAAGCGCTTTGACAGTATTTCCACATTTACCCATTCACACACACATTCACACACTGATGGCGGGAGCTGCCATGCAAGGCGCTAACCAGCAGCCATCAGAGGCAAAGGGTGAAGTGTCTTGCCCAAGTACACAACGGACGTGACTAGGAAGGTAGAAGGTGGGAATTGAACCCCAGTAACCAGCAACACTCCGATTGCTGGCACAGCCACTCTACCAACTTCGCCACGCCGTCCCTAGACGTATAAGATTTCATCGGATTTAGGGATTAGGAGTGATAGATTGTTTGGTAAACGTATAGCATGTTATATATATATATATATATATATATATATATATATATATATATATATATATATATATAATTATATATATATATATATATATATATATATATATATATATATAATTATATATAATTATATATGCACCTTATTGCTTTTTTATCCTGCAGAGCTAATGTAACGAAATTTCGTTCTTATCTGTACTGAAAAGTTCAAATTTGAATGACAATAAAAAGGAAGTCTAAGTCTAAGTCTATATGTTATAGTTATTTGAATGACTCTTACCATAATATGTTACGTTAACATACCAGGCACGTTCTCAGTTGGTTATTTATGCGTCATATAACGTACACTTATTCAGCCTGTTGTTCACTATTCTTTATCCATCCATCCATCCATCCATCCATCCATCCATCTTCTTCCGCTTATCCGAGGTCGGGTCGCGGGGGCAGCAGCCTAAGCAGGGAAACCCAGACTTCCCTCTCCCCAGCCACTTCGACCAGCTCCTCCCGGGGGATGCCGAGGCGTTCCCAGGCCAGCCGGGAGAGATGGTCTTACCAACGTGTCCTGGGTCTTCCCCGTGGCCACCTACCGGTCGGACGTGCCCAAAACACCTCCCTAGGGAGGCGTTCGGGTGGCATCCTGACCAGATGCCCGAACCACCTCATCTGGCTCTTCTCGATGTGGAGGAGCAGCGGCTTTACTTTGAGCTACTCCCGGATGACCAAGCTTCTCACCCTATTTCTAAGGGAGAGCCCCGCCACCCGGCGGAGGAAACTCATTTCGGCCGCTTGTACCCGTGATCTTGTCCTTTCGGTCATAATCCAAAGTTCATGACCATAGGTGAGGATGGGAACGTAGATCGACCGGTAAATCGAGAGCTTTGCCTTCCGGCTCAGCTCTTTCTTCACCACAACGGATTGATACAGCGTCCGCATTACTGAAGACGCCGCACCGATCCGCCTGTCGATCTCACGATCCACTCTTCCCTCACTCGTGAACAAGACTCCGAGGTACTTGAACTCCTCCACTTGGGGAAAGATCTCCTCCCCAACCCGGAGATGGCACTCCTCCACCCTTTCCCGGGCGAGAACCATGGACTCGGACTTGGAGGTGCTGATTCCCATCCCAGTCGCTTCACACTCGGTTTCGAACCGATCCAGTGAGAGCTGAAGATCTTGGCCAGATGAAGCCATCAGGACCACATCATCTGCAAATAGCAGAGACCTATCCTGCAGCCACCCGCCACTATTCTTTATTTATTTTAAATTGCCTTTCAAATGTCTATTCTTGGTGTTGGGTTTTATCAAATAAATTTCCCCAAAAAATGCGACTTATACTTCAGTGCGACTCATATATGTTTTTTTCCTTCTTTATTTTGCATTTTCGGCCGGTGCAACTTGTACTCCGGAGCGACTTATAGTCCGAAAAATACGGTATATATATATATATATAAATAATCAGTTCATGAATGAGTATATCCGTTCGGCCACCGTGTTCAATGGAGAATTTGCAGGCGGCATCATTTCAGTTCATCCAGGACAGCTCGAAGGGGAAGGCCCTTCGAGCTGTCCTGGATGAATGGAAATTATTTTTTCCGATCATTTTGGAACTTGCAAGCGTACTTCTTCTTACTCGTCGTCGCCATGTCTCTTCTTCGTTCTTCTGCTTCGTCTCTGTTATGTTTTTGGACATTACTACTTGCCGTAGTTTTGAAGCAATGCATGATGGGAATCCGGATGTTGTGTGTCAGTGTATTAACGTGCCGGCTGGAATAAACACACACTGAGAAATAGCTCCGTGCCTGTCTACTTTATGGGTTATAGATAAACCTATGGATAATGGAGAAATATATAATATTCTCCTTTTCAGGTGAGAGAGAACGCTAAAGGCAGTGCCTTTAAGGCACACCCACAATATTGTTGTCCAGGTGGAAATCGGGAGAAATTCGGTAGAATGGTTGCCCCGGGAGATTTTCGGGAGGGGCACTGAAATTCGGGAGTCTCCCGGGAAAATCGGGAGGGTTGGCAAGTATGGCTTACTGCATATTTGTTTAAGCTGACTCTCGCCAGATCCTTGTAGTTCGCTGAGCTCCACACAAGGATCTGGGCTCGAGGGCATTGCAAACTCCTTCAAGATAGCAAAAAAATAATGAACCAATCAGGATCACCGGCCGGGATTTCATAGCTGTGACGTAGCGCCGAAGCGACTGTTTGATTCAAACAACAATGGCGGAACACAGCGAGGAGTCGTGTGCTGACATTGATTCTGCTATTGCAACTGTTTTGCGACATCGATTGTCTACTGACATTGCTGCTTTGTTTCAGTAAAAGTTGTCTAACTTTTCGCTCTGTCGTTATCCAATATGTCGGCTGTTCTATTTTGGATTTCCCAGCGTCGCTCTCATTAGCGTCACGGGTTGATTTCCATGTGAGTGGTTGAAGTAGCACGTCATTCAAGATTACGGACAAGTGATTTATCCAATCACATACAATCATTTTTTTTACAAGACTCCGCCTTCTGAAATACATCTCCTATTGAGAAGTCCCAGATCCTTGTGTGGAGCTCAGCGAACTTCAAGGATCTGGCGAGAGTCAGGTTAATATTTGCTTGATATTCCTTGTCTTGTGACACATGGATTGCTTTCTAATTGTAAAGTTGCTTGGGTCCAATTCACTGAAGCCTTGCAATCAATGTCGGCCAGACATGACATTTCCAGTCTTTTAACAATCACTATTTCTTTTGAATCAAATTACATATAGGCCTGGACAATTTTAATTTTGGTTATGGCGTCTCACCAGTGGCAGGCCGCGCGTTTCCCACTTAGACCTTGAGCGATGTCCGACTTCAATGATTACCTCTCAAAATACCATCATTTATGTCACCACATGACCATTGCTGGAGAAATACTGTACAGAAACACATTTATGCACTACTGGGCATTGTACAAAACGGGTTATTTTCTGGGGCATTTAAAAATCAATAAACCCGCATCAGCAATTAAAACATTTTAAAACGTGAAAATTAAAGAAATAACATATCTGAACTCTCATTTCCTCGACAGCAGAGCTCAATTTCCGGGGTTGGCCGACATGGTCTCACAAGATGTAGTATCTCTTTAAATATCCTTCCTGAAAATGGCCTTGCAAATATATGTGTTGTGTTGTCTAATCATAAAAGATGCAGACCAGGCGTGTTGGCTGAGTTCTTAAAGTTTACTCCATAGCGTGCTCATCAAAAACATCCTGCTGCCGGCATTTCTCCATTAAACAACCTAAACGGGGCTACTGTGCATGCTCTTCACTACTGTGGCATGCTGGGTAATGGAGTTCTTATGTTACCTGGCTCATAACATCATTATATAGCTGCCTTAGGCCATCTAGAAGGCCTTACTGACAACAACGCATGATCTGATTGGCTATTGCAACTGTCTTATCGCTGTATGTCCCCTTATCTGCCTTAGGCCATCTAGAAGGCCTTACTGACAACAACGCGTGATCTGATTGGCTATTGCAACTGTCTATCACTGTATGTCCCCGTTCACTTACCGTGCACGGACGCCCGCATTGCTGAATTTGAAGGCTTCTGGCAGATTTGGTACAGCATGGCAACATAAGCTAGCTGAATTCTGATTAGATAAAAACTCTATAAACTAAAAACAACAGTGCTGGAAGGAGCATGATATGACATGAAGAGAATATGAATACTTTTAGCTATTTAGGGAAAGTAAATTAAAAAAATAATTTTATCTTTAATTATGATCATGATTTCTGGTTATGTTAGGCCAGCAGAGAAGGCCTTGCTGGCCCTGACGGCACACCACTGCGTCTCACGATTATAGAAACATAATAATAGACAAAAAACGATTAATGGGCCATGCAACATGCATGCAATTTCAGGAGCTTGTAATGGTGAAACCGATGAGAAGCGAATGAGTGAAAAAAAGAGCATGTCTACTAGAAGTTTGGAATGTCACCACGGTTGCTACTTTTTATTTGACACAGTGCTAGTATGCCTGATCAATAATCACTAAACTAAAAAAAAAAAAAAGCATATTCGATTTGCGCGTTGACGTAACCACGGACAAAGTCACATAGTTATTGTTATTGCTAGGCCTAGGCGATATGGCCTAAAAATAAAATCTTTGATTTCTTTCACCAAAAATTTGATTTACAATTTTTTTTCAGTTTTTTTTCGATTTTTTAAAATACATTTTGAATACAAATGACAGAGATAATTAAAAACAAGTTTTTCTTTTATTTAATCAAAAACTAGTAGTTTGAAAGGACACTGCATACACTGCATCTTACTCTTGGCAAAATTCTAATTTGTATAATGTTGTCCTTTTTAGAACAGATATAAATGATACTTTTTATGAAATAATTTTCAAATAATTAAATTAAGAGCTTACCTTGGGAAGCAATAAGGCTGGGCGATATGGATGAAAAAGTATATCTCTATATATTTTTACATAAACTCGGTGTTCGATATATATCTTAATATATTTTCCGGTGAACATATTTATATAAAGATATTCATTTTTGAGCGAAATTCACTGATCTTGAACTGAATGACAACTGTATATAAACAGTCAGTGGTACTTTTATTAACACAGTTAGTCAAGATGGGTATTAACAGCACAGAAAAATAAAATACATAACATAGCTGTGCAAATAATACAAAATGTATTAAACTCAGATAAAAAATACATTTGAAGTGAGGCACTTTTTAATTTCCAGTCGACGATGTAATGGACTGTCACACATGTACGGTTCTGTGGTCAGCGCCAAGTAAGTGACTTGACTTAATTGTGCGACTATGATCTTGTTGTTTTTTTCAAAATGATTCAACTATTCAATGTCAAAATATGAACAGTAGAAATAATGAACCTAAGTGTTCACAACACTTTTCTTTTCTTGAGAACAAACATCTCGCTCTCGTTAGCGTTACCATGTTTTGCTATGTGTGCCGCTAAGGAAGTAAGGTGACGGCGCAAGCTACGGATGCTCTTGAGGGTCAAAAAGCATGCGCAAGAGGAGAGAAAAATCGATATTTAAATTTTTAAATCGTCTGCAACAAAAAGCTTGAATATATAGATAAAATGGATCTATCTCCCAGGCCTTTGCTATTATTATTTTACTTGTTGTGGTTTATTTGTTACTAATCTATATCCAGGTTTTTTGAAACTATATTTGCATTTGAGTTTTGGTGGTATAATAAATACTCACGTTTTCTAATTAATGAATAATCGTGTAATTAATCGTGATTACATCATCAATTACCGGTAATCATGCAGCCTTATGTACTGTATGTATATATGTGTTTATCTATCCATCCATCCAGATATATAGATATTTATCTATCTATATATATCTTCATATATTACAAAGAGCCTATTATTTGTGTACCATTGATTAGAGATGCACTGAAAATTTGGCCAGATGTTGTGAGGACGTATCCAATGCGCTGGCGGGCCGTGTCTTTTACTGCGCGCACAAATGACGTAGCTAAAAGTCGCAATCAGGCCGCATTTCCGTTTAAACTGCAGTCACATTTAAAAACATCAGATTCCAATCGTATTCGGACTACTTCCTGATGTGGTCCGATTCTGATGTGAGAAGATCAGATTTGAAGCACTTTGGAGTAGGACTGGGCAATATGGCCTTTTATTAATATCTCCATATTTTTGGGCAACGTCACGATACACTATATATCTCGATATTTTGCTTTAGCCTTGAATTAACACTTGATGCATATAATCACACCAGTATGATAATTGTTTTGATTGATTGAATTGATTGAAACTTTTATTAGTAGATTGCACAGTTCAGTACATATTCCGTACAATTGACCACTAAATGGTAACACCCGAATAAGTTTTTCAACTTGTTTAAGTCGGTGTCCACGTAAATCAATTCATGGTATGTATGTGTCTACATTAAAACATTTTTGTTCATATTGCATTAATATATGCTAAAGTACTATCTATCTATCTATCTATCTATCTATCTATCTATCTATCTATCTATCTATCTATCTATCTATCTATCTATCTATCTATCTATCTATCTATCTATCTATCTATCTATCTATCTATCTATCTATCTATCTATCTATCTATCTATCTATCTATCTATCTATCTATCTATCTATCTATCTATCTATCTATCTATCTATCATTTTAAACTTTCATGAAGAGAGGGAAATCACAACTAAGTCAATTTACCAAAACTGTATTTATTAAACAGTTATTAAGCAGTGGCACAAACATTCATGTCATTTACAAAACAGAAAGTGCAAGATTGTCAGAGACATTTTAAAACAAGCTATTTGTGCATGATGTCACTAAGATGACATATGAAAACAACACTAAATTAAAGTGCACTTTTTGTACAGAACGCCACTACAATAGTTTCAAACAA
Organism: Entelurus aequoreus; assembly: GCF_033978785.1. Taxonomy (NCBI): domain Eukaryota; kingdom Metazoa; phylum Chordata; class Actinopteri; order Syngnathiformes; family Syngnathidae; genus Entelurus; species Entelurus aequoreus. Next base: position 23,043,489 of record NC_084737.1, read on the forward strand.
ATAAAGTGCACTTTTGTGCATGATGTCACACAAGATATTCCAAAAACTGTCAAATAAAAATTAGCTGCATAATAGGAAATCAAATAGTGTATGTCCTTCGCTATGTGGTAGCTTATTGCGGCATTATCTCCTTCTGTTGGAGACTATTTTGATGCGTGTTGATCTGGAAAATGGTCGATCTTGGGCATTTTGTTGGTGTGGCACCGGCGGAGATGTTGACATGCAGAGTTTCAAGCACTCTTCATTTTCTAGCGGGTGACTTTTCAAATGATGCTACACATTAGTAGAGCTGCTGCTTTTTGAAGCAACGCTTTTGCCGCATACTTGACATATTACGGTTGTGTGTTCGACATCTTCGGGCTTGAAGCCGAACCACCACCAGACGATGGTCCCGGTGCTGTTTTTCTTGGAATTAATTATTCCTTTATTTGTTGCCAGATTCGCACCTTCTCTCTCTCGTATTACCACTCGCACCTCTCCGCTAGCATCACAGCTAACTTTACCCATGCTGCTATCTCTCTGCTCCGCGAGGGCGTATGACGTTGCATGCGCGAAAGTATGTGACGTATGTAAGAAGGTGCGCTTGTTTTATCTCTCTGTGAGAAGGACAGACAAGAAAGAGTGAGAAACGCCTGCAGTGTAATGCCCGCAGCTAAAAGCAACTGCGTGAGAACGTATACTCGAATATCACGATGTAGTCATTTTCTATATCGCACAGAGACAAACCCGCGATATATTGAGTACCGTATTTTTCGGAGTATAAGTCGCATTTTTTGGGGAAATGTATTTGATAAAACCCAACACCAAGAATAGACATTTCAAAGGCAATTTAAAATAAATAAAGAATAGTGAACAACAGGCTGAATAAGTTTACGTTATATGACGCATAAATAATCAACTGAGAACGTGCCTGGTATGTTAACGTAACATATTATGGTAAGAGTCATTCAAATAACTATAACATATAGAACATGCTATACGTTTACCAAACAATCTGTCACTCCTAATCGCTAAATCCCATGAAATCTTATATGTATAGTCTCTTACGTGAATGAGCTATTATTTGATATTTTACGGTAATGTGTTAATAATTTCACACATAAGTCGCTCCTGAGTATAAGTCGCACCCCCGGCCAAACTCTGAAAAAAACTGCGACTTATAGTCCGGAAAATACGGTATATCGATATATCGCCCAGCCCTACTTTGGAGCCTTTGGACTGGTGAAAAATATCCGATCTGTGTCATTTGAGGGCAAAAAAATCAGATTTGTTGTGCAGTGTGAATGCTGCCATAATAACAAAGCATTGCATGCACATAGAGATGAAAATGTCAATCAATACCGATTGCTTTGGTTTCTGTAAGGTTCTACTTAATCATGCAATCAATAGCATTCTTTGGAGTACTTATGTAACAGCCTGGGCTATATTTAAAACAAGAGAATGAAAAAGCCCACATCATCCCACCAACGCATTGTGTTTTATTGAAAACAGCATGTATTGCTTTTAACCCTGTGGTGTGCATTAATCACAATGATGTTCAGAAATCGACAATATAACTACAATATTAGAGCAACATTGTGCAAATTATTTTCATTAGGGTGCATAGAAAACAACTAGACGCTTTAAATTTTCAGTTTTCACTAATAAGCGACAATATTGGTCTGTAGTTCTGTCTGTTCCCGATAAGTTATGGCTCAGTTTGACCTTTTAATAACTAACTAAAGTGTCTACTGCATATATTTCTTGCCTTATGACAATATTTGGCAAATATTGTAAGGTAGACAAAGCCTTTTTTTGAAGCACTATTTATCTAAAGGAGTACATATAACATTTGTTATTTTTATAGTCGTGTGCTAAAATTTCAGAGATGAAAAAATAAGTGGTGTAGTATTTGGGAATCAGTGGCTTGTCATTGAGGTAGAGCAGAGCAGCTGAGCAACAATTTAAATGTGAACTGGACTTCAGCCTCCCACAGTGATGAGCAGCTAATCTCCTTCCTGGAGAAAGTAACACCAGGCTGTATGGCTTTCAGGTTAATTATAGCAGTTTTATATATTTTTTTAGAATGACAACGTTTGGTTTCTGTTAGTTTATGAGTCCATTCATCCATCCATTTTCTACCGCTTGTCCCTCTCGGGGTTGCCGAGGTGCTGGAGCCAATCCCAGGTGCACTCGGGCGGAAGGAGGGGTACACCCTGGACAAGTTTCCACCTCATTGCAGGGCCAACACAGTCTACAACAGGGGTGTCAAACTAATTTTAGTTCAGGGTCCACATGGAGGTATATCTATTCCCACGTGGGCCGGACGGGTAAAATCATGGCATAATAACTAGGGATGTCCGATAATGGCTTTTTGCCGATATCCGATATGCCGATATTGTCCAACTCTTTAATTACCGATACCGATATCAACCGATACCGATATCAACCGATATATACAGTCGTGGAATTAACACATTATTATGCCTAATTCGGACAACCAGGTATGGTGAAGATAAGGTACTTTTTAAAAGAATGAATCAAATAAAATAAGATAAATAAATTAAAAACATTTTCTTGAATAAAAAAGAAAGTAAAACAATATAAAAACAGTTACATAGAAACTAGTAATTAATGAAAATTTGTAAAATTAACTGTTAAAGGTTAGTATTATTAGTGGACCAGCAGCACGCACAATCATGTGTGCTTACGGACTGTATCCCTTGCAGACTGTATTGATATATATTGATATATAATGTAGGAACCAGAATATTAATAACAGAAAGAAACAACCCTTTTGTGTGAATGAGTGTGAATGAGTGTAAATGGGGGAGGGAGGTTTTTTGGGTTGGTGCACTAATTGTAAGTGCATCTTGTGTTTTTTATGTGGATTTAATAAAAAAACATCCAAAAAACGATACTGATAATAAAAAAAAACGATACCGATAATTTCCGATATTACATTTTAACGCATTTATCGGCCGATAATATCGGCAGACCGATATTATCGGACATCTCTAATAATAACTTAAAAAAATGCAACTACGACAACTTCAGATTGTTTTCTTTGTTTTACTTTGGCCCAAAATAGAACAAGCAGATTGTGAAAATGTACATATCACAAATAATCCTCTTGACAAAACACTTCATGTTAGTTGAAAATTCTGAGGGAAAAAATGGTGCAGTTTCAAAAACACCCTGAGTAACACAATGAATTAGACTTAATCTCAGTGTATCTACAAAACAATTAAACTTTAAGTCACAGCCCATCTTGGAATGAACAAAAAACAAAATAAAGCATAAATAAAACTAGTATTCTATGTATCAACTACCGTATTTTTAATATCCACATATTAATTATGTGCTAACTTAACAAACCTTACAAACTGGGGTAGAAACTATTCAAGACGGTTGAGTTTGTCCCTGCCTTCTAGCCATCACTTTGTATTGATAGAAAAATAAAAGTTGTGCAATGTGTAAACAATTTCAACCAACCAAAAATTAAAATGTTAAAAGACTGACAGAATTGCAGTAAACCACACACTGTTCACTTAAGTTAAATTTGCACAGGATACAATCATTTTCACAGAAATATATCAATGTGCAGTGTGTCATGCAGCATTTTAAGTGGGGTTACCAATTGTTTATTTTACTCCTGTTTGTTTTACGTTAGGCCGAGGGGCAGCAGTCACAGCCCCGCTTTACGTGTACCTCTTTTAGGTATACTTTCTCGCCCTGATATAAACTATTTGCTTGCCTAACAGAATTGCTATTGTGACACCTAGTGACCATTTAGAACATAAATGTATTTAATTTAAAAATGCAGCTCAATTTTACACTTAGCTAGCTCATCTCGCGGGCCGTATTGAACCTGTTCCGCATGTTTGACATCTGTGGTATACAATGTTTAATTTTTTTATTGAAACGTTCCGGCAATCAGCATCTGTAAATTGTGACATATCTTTTTGAAATAGAAGATACAGACGCAAGTATCTATATGTGCATACTTGCTTTGGGGCGATTATAATCCCTAAATAAACACCATACAATTTACATCTCAAGCTTTATGGACAGACTTCAAGCAGAAATTCACTCGGCACTCAAATGCAATTTGAGCTACTGAGCAAATCCAATGATTATCTTTAAAGGGGCCCTATTATGCAAAACTAACTATTCCACAAGATGATGAAAGTGATATTTTTAAGATCTATTTCCTTTGACCCACTTTCGTTTTTACCTGACCATTTTAGGTTTATGTACAACTTTAGTGTTCTCGTGAGACGTGTAGAAACGCCATTCAACACCAAGCCAAACCGGAGTCAATGAAGAGAACGTCGTTGTAAGCTTGACCATTTACTTTTGACAATTCTTCATAGACAAGATGGTGAAAAACTAAAAAGAACAAAGAGACACAAACACACTTATTGTCTCTATACATATTTGTCAACAATGACATATGAAAATGTAACGGTAATGTCCCAAAATGTCCAGCAGAGGGAGACTCCCGTCTGTCTGAATGACTTGAACACATTGTATCTAGTTCGACAATTATATTTAACATATCGGCACTATTACACTTTTTAACGTGTCTGACATGTTGTTCACTTATTAAAGACAACTTACGGCATTGCTTCTTCGCCGCTTTGTGTAGGATGGCAACAGAAAGAACCACAGAAGACCGCCGCAACATGTATGACTTGCTTTCGAACGAAGTCGACCAACCGGAAGTAATTTAGCGGAAGTGACATCATCTAACTGCTGTTTACCGATTATGGCATATACAATAAATATAAACAACTTTAGCTCCAAATTAAAGTCTTGCAGTCAATAATACAAAATTATTATCAAGTAATTATGTAAAGAATATTAACAATTGACTTTAGGACAACACACTCCCCGCCTGGCATATGTGAGGCCACTAAGATCACCAAACAACTCTAATCTTTGGGCAGGAGTAAAACAACTTCTGTTACTGGTCTCAGAAATGTTTTTGGGGTTCCTTGGTCTGTAGTCTTCACTTCGACCTTCCTGACCAAATTGTCGATCCCGGGGAACGTGGCGGTGACCATGGCCATAGGCCAGTAGTTACGAGCAGCTTGCTTGTCCTTGAGGAGAACTAGATCTCCTTCTTGAAGATTTCGCCGTGACATATTCCATTTCTGTCTCTTTTGCAAAGAAGGAAGATACTCCCTTCTCCATCGGCTCCAAAACTGGTTTGCAAATGCTTGCACTTGCTTCCATTGTTTGGTGTAAAGGTCCTTCTCTGTGAATTCTCCAGGTGGAGGTGGAGGAGGACCAAGTACATATTCTCGCTCCTCTGGAAGTTCTGGTCTCTGCACATCCTTTTGCTTCCCTCTCTGCCTTAAAGGTGTTTTGCTTCTGTACTTCAGCAGGGGGTCAGAAAGCAAGAACTCTGGCTCTAGAAGGTTCCTTCTGATGTGATCCTGAAGGGCCACTGAGGTGCTTACTTTACAATCCATTGCTTCATAGAATTTACGGCGCAGGCGCTTGTCTTTTGGGCAGACGTTTCTCCGAATATTCCTGCACCACTTCCGTACAATGTAGCCTCGCCAGAAAGCCTGGATTCTGGTGGCACACTGGTTGCGAAAGAGGCGCGAAGCATCGTGGATCACACTCGTTTCGTACTGCTCCCTCCTGCACATCGGGCAGCACTTTCTCCCAGAGAACCTCTCGAAGGCCTGCAGACATGCTTTGTGGAAGACGTGGGAGCAGGACAGCAGCACCTGAGGCTGAAGGCAGAAAGCCTCTCTGCATATTGAACAAGGCTGCTCGGACTCCCGCTGCTGGAGTGACCTGGTCTTCACCCGCGTCCACTGATCCTCACTCGGACTGCCCGCAGGCGGGGCCACCAAGCCCATCCTCTGAGCCAAAGTTGGAGGAGGTGGAGCAACACAATTGTTGGATCCATCTCTGTAGGTGTGAATGTCCATGATCTTTAGAAAGAGGAGGTCATCCATTGATGGAGCGGGTTTGTTGTCATGTTCAGTTTGGTTGAAAACTGTTGATCCCAGCATCCTTTCTTGTGATTTGCAGGACTAGTTGAAGGTTTGTTGCTTCTTAACACACATGACGCTGGTGCAGGGTTGAAAGATGGAATGACGTCCATTTTCCCATACGTTTGTATTCATTGAATTAATTGTTGGTTTGTGTGTATTGCCTAAACACACTTCTCCCATCACCACCCAGCCTAAATCCAGACGTTGGGCAAAAGGAGCGTTGTGTGGTCCATTTACTTGCTGTCTGACCTTGTGTGCCCTAATTACATCTCTTCCAAAGAGCAGGAGTATTTGGGCATCTGGGTCCAATTCAGGGATGTGTTTGGCAATGTGATGGAGATGAGATTGATGCAAAACTGCAGTTGGTGTTGGGATCTCATTCCGATTATTTGGAATCTCTTGACACTCGAGGAGTGTTGGAAGTGAGATGAGAACTTTACCATCTAGGGACTCAACCTGGAAACCCTCAGTCTCCCTGCCGTGTGCTTCTACAAGGCCAGAACAAGTTCTGAGATGATAGGGGATTGGTTTGCTGTCCACATTGAACATTTTAAACAATTCTGGTCTTGCCAATGATCGATTACTTTGGTCATCCAGAATTACGTAGGCTTTGATGGCCTTGTCCTTGAAGTCTTTATGGTACATTTTAGTAAGGCATATTTTTGAGCATGAGCGCCCCCGCTGACCTTGACCGCAAACATCTGTACGGCTTGTGCTAACATCAGGCATGTTATACTGTTCTTCTTCCTCCCCGCCATTCTCTTTCAGAGGTGGAGGAGCCTTGGCCATTTGAGGGGATGGACCAGGATGCATTGCTGCCTCGTGATGAGTGCTTCCACATTCATAACACCTCTCAGAAGACTGGCAGTGTTTGGCGAGATGTGAAACTGAGGAACAACATTTAAAACATATCCCTTTTTCCTTCAAAAAGGCCTTTCTATCATCCAGGGATTTGTTTCGGAATGTCCTGCATCTCTTAAGGGGGTGTGGTTTGTTGTGTAGAGGACAACATTCATTGGGGTCACTATTGGTTGTTAAAATGTCTGTTTTGTGCACTGTGATGGGTCTGTTGGAGTTAAAACTTTTTACAATGTGTTTGTCAGGGTTAGCAGTTGTATTGTACTGGTGGGTGAAACTGGGGTCGTTTCGTTTCTTTGCCTCGGAGCACACAAAAACAGAGAAGTAGTGGAAGGGAGGGAAGCAACCGTTATTATGTTCTTTGTACAAAAACCCAGAAGACGTCCATTTTTCCTGAAGGCTATAAGGAAGCTTGTCCACAATCGGCCTAATTCCTCGTGACGTATCCAGATAGGACAAGCCGGTGACATAGCCGTCCTCCTTGAAACCTTGAATTTCCATGAGCAAATCTCCCAGTTCACGTAGCTTAGCGTTGTCTTTATTAGAAATTTTGGGGAAATTGTCCAGCCGATCAAATAGTGATTTTTCAATGATTTCAGGAGCAGCATAACAGTCACGCAGTCTCTCCCATGCTTTGTGTAGAGCCAGTTCTGGATGGTTTACATACATTGAGCGGATGCGTCTCACATGTTCTCCAGACTCCTTACCAAGCCACTTTGTCATGAGGTCTAGTTCTTGGGTTGTTGTGAGGTGAGCACTGCTGACCGCTGTAGTGAATGACGACTCCCACTCGCGATAATCTTCTGGTTTATCGGCGAAGTAGTACAGTCCTGAGGTGATGAGATCTCGTGTTGCCAAGTAGTGGGCCAACGGTTCAACTGAAGACGACATGCTGGCTTGTGGAACCTGTCGGGCATGTATGTTTGAGCCAGGTTGTCTTTTTTCTTCAAAGTTTGTTGTAGCTTTAACTGGCTTATTCCCCTAGAGGGGGGGGGGGGGGGGGGTTACCCACATATGCGGTCCTCTCCAAGGTTTCTCATAGTCATTCACCGACGTCCCACTGGGGTGAGTTTTTCCTTGCCCGTATGTGGGCTCTGTACAGAGGATGTCGTTGTGGCTTGTACAGCCCTTTGAGACACTTGTGATTTAGGGCTATATAAATAAACATTGATTGCATTGATTGATTATTTAAGTTTAGTGTAGATAAGTGGGATTCTTTATCGCTCTTAAAGTTTGTTTTATTAGGACTGGGTTGCATATATGGAGTATTTTCATCCAGATGCCAGGTGTTGATGGTAGATTGTGTTAACGGACACGGTTGCTTATTTATTGCTGGACACAAGCCAGCTGGAGATGCCAACTGCTGTTGAAGGTCGAGCTGTGATTGAACGTATTCACTGGTGCGTTCAATTTTTGCCTTTTCAGATTCAGTTTTCCTGTCATCACCTGTGGATTGTGCTGCCGTAGCCTCCTCCCATACTTGAGCTTCCGCCTCAGCTGCATCTGCTTCTCGTTGTAGTGTAAGCACTTCTAATTCTGTGCTTATTCTCGTTGTTTCTAAATGATTATGAGCGTCTCTGGAGGCCTTCTCCATTTTTAGCTTAGCTTCTCGGCTTGCGTACGACGCTCGCACTTTGGCGGCTTCTGCTTTAGCTCTAACAAGAGCTGCGCTTGCTGTGGATACTGACGTTTTGCTGCTTCCACTGTGACTTGTCGCCATGTTGATACCGTAGGGCAGCCGGAACGTGCCTTTTTCACTTTAGTGTTCTCGTGAGACGTGTAGAAACGCCACTCAACACCAAGCCAAACCGGAGTCAATGAAGAGAACGTCGTTGTAAGCTTGACCATTTACTTTTGACAATTCTTCATAGACAAGATGGTGAAAAACTAAAAAGAACAAAGAGACACAAACACACTTATTGTCTCTATACATATTTGTCAACAATGACATACGAAAATGTAACGGTAATGTCCCAAAATGTCCAGCAGAGGGAGACTCCCGTCTGTCTGAATGACTTGAACTCATTGTATCTAGTTCGACAATTATATTTAACATATCGGCACTATTACACTTTTTAACGTGTCTGACATGTTGTTCACTTATTAAAGACAACTTATGGCATTGCTTCTTCGCCGCTTTGTGTAGGATGGCAACAGAAAGAACCACAGAAGACCGCAACATGTATGACTTGCTTTCGAACGAAGTCGACCAACCGGAAGTAATTTAGCAGAAGTGACATCATCTAACTGCTGTTTACCGATTATAGCATATACAATAAATATAAACAACTTTAGCTCCAAATTAAAGTCTTGCAGTCAATAATACAAAATTATTATCAAGTAATTATGTAAAGAATATTAACAATTGACTTTAGGACAACACAACAACTTTTGTTGGAACTCTATGAAATGACTTTCCTATTTATCTATTTGAACGACTGGAAGACCCCAAAACAGAACAGCAATACAGCATTTTCTGCCCTAACTCTACACTCACTCTTACTTGTTTTAATGCTACACTCAAGCTGGTTGACCATCGTGTGAATTAAGCCGCGAAAAAGTAAAACGGATGTGATGTTATTTGCAACCCAGCAATAACATCACATTGCTGATGTTATTGCTGAAACAATTCATACATTGAAGCAGGTTACATTTGTGTGTGGTTTATTGTATTGAATGGCAGTAACAGAAGATTAACTTTTATTAAATATAAATTGACTTTTGAGAGCAGGTGTTTGCTTAAAGAAGACACCTGCACTTGAGAAGGAGATACAAAGTCAAATACAATGTCTAAATGTTGGTGAGTTTGTCTTACAGGCAGCCTGTAAATCCCAGAAGTCGTCATCTACCCCAACAAGAAGCATCGCCTCAGGAACCTGAGGAACCTGAGGAGATCCTTGGCTCTGATGATGAAGAGCAGGAGGATCCTAATGACTACTGCAAAGGTGAGTCCTGTCTTCTTTATTTAGACCACTAATGATTTTTCTGTTATGAAGTGTCTGTACATTTTATAGATTGGACACCATGATTTTGGCTTCATTGAACTACTAATATTTGTTTATTGTTTTTTTCTTCAAGGGGGCTACCATCATGTAAAAGTAGGTGACCTTTACAATGGAAAATATCATGTCATCCGGAAACTGGGCTGGGGCCACTTCTCCACTGTGTGGCTTTCGTGGGACATCCAGTACGAAACTTTATTTTTGCAGTGATTTTAATTTTTTTATTTTGTACATCGTTCACAATCCCCATGCGAGACAAAAACACATGTCTTTCCCTTTTGTATGAATTCAAAATCTTGAAAAACTGCTAGTACGAGGTGGCTAACAATGCAAATAATGGGATTAAAATATTCCGGCAATAAATCGCTTTAAAACATCTAACAACTACCAATAACACCCCATTTATGTGCTCTGACCTGCATATTTGTCAAACTATTATTGTAAGAGATGACACCACCAAACTAATTTTCTAGCATCGTGACACATCACTATGCTCAGTGCTCCTCAGACCACCACAAGTAGCTAGCTACTAGCTAGCTTGAGCTGCCACTAACGTTGGTTGCGAACCGCCATAAAACCAAGAAGAAGCTTGAGCTGCTGCTGCTGTATTGGCTTGGAGTTTGAAAAAGGTAATTTTAGGTTATAAATTAGGGATCGCAACTGTTCAATAGGAGGTTGAGGCATCAAGCCGGGCGGTTGGTCAACATTGAAAATCCACATGCTACCAACTTGACAGTTGACTGTATATGTCTCAACAACGCAGCAGAACATCGCTAGAAAACATTTTATATCTGAGAAATGAGGATTATTCTCAATTTAGTAGCTCTAGAAAGAAATAACGTCCCATCAGTCGGCATTTCAGTGAGCGCAAACATTGCAAGTAACTGTTTTGTTTTCTTTTTTGAAATGTTTAGCGCTTAGCATCAAACGCTGTTGTTTTCTCTGAAATTAACATGCCCAGGAAAGGAGTTTAATGCTTAAAGTGAACAAAATACTGTAAATATTACATGTTATAATGAATGTGTCTGTTACGACATTACATACATAGTTACAAAATGTACTGTATATAAAACGGTGATGGATGTTTTTGGATGTTTTTTAGAGCGCTTTATTGGCAGAACAGATAGTATTCCCATTGCCTGCAGAGCAGTTTTTTACGATCTAGAATACACAGTAAAGGGAAAGACATGTGTTTTTGTCTCACATAAAGATTGTGTAGGATGGGCAAAATAAAAATAAAAAGTGCTGTTCCCCTTTAAATAAGATGCAATTAATCACAGTAGAGCAATGTTAAATCTTACAGTTTGTGCGTATTTGCCCTGTACTTGCAGGATGAAGAGGTTTGTGGCAATGAAAGTGGTAAAGAGTGCAGAGCACTATACAGAAACTGCTGTGGATGAGATCAAGCTTCTCAAGTCTGTAAGTAAACAAAGTTGAGGTTTGTTGAGTGTGTTTGCCTCATGTGGAATGTTTTTCATGACCACAATTGAAAAAAAAAAAACAGACATCAGCATTCCATGTGCTTATTCTGGTCCTTTGTGCCCAGGTAAGAAACTCAGACCCCAACGATCCTAAAAGAGAGATGGTGGTTCAGATGGTGGATGACTTCAAAATCTCTGGTGTCAATGGAACTCGTATCCTTTATAGCTATTTATCACCCACTTGACCCATCCTGATGTTTATCTTTTTTGATCAGATTAATGGCATCTTTAACCTTACCTTGCCCTGATAGAGGTTTTAAAATGTATGCTATAGAAGGGTTGCATCCTTAGTTGCATTATTATTCGTCCATCTTTCTGCCCCAGCACACTATGGACTTCACATAAAGACACAGTAGGAGTCAATCTCTAGTTGTACTACTCAACTATCAGTGACCCACAAGGATCATTCATGATATTCAGTCATAAAAGAGAGCATTTCTGTTTGATTTCATCTTTGTAGTGTAGTGTAAATCAGTGCTTTTCACATGGGCATATTAGTACTTCTGGATGTATGTGAAGGCTAACCAAGGGGTTCTTGAGCTATAATGTTTTTTATTTGTTTAAAGTTATTTCATGCAGTATGTATTTTTTCCCTAAATGTTTCACACAAGAACACTACAAATGAACACTGCTTTTGGACAGTATTAAGTCAGACAATGACACTACAGTGCTATGTTATACGTCTTTTTTTTAAACCAAAAATGCGTTTCTATCGTTAGGCGTACTTTCCGGAAAAAGATAAAAAAAACACTGGTTTAAACAGTATATTACTCTTTAAGTATGTGAATGGCTACAAAACTTCCGCATGTACATTATTATTATTATTTTTTTAAATTTTTCATACTTTGTATTGTTATGATCTCAAACGTTTTCCATTCAGATGTTTGCATGGTATTTGAGGTTTTGGGACATCACTTATTAAAGTGGATCATTAAATCCAATTACCAAGGTTTGCCCCTACCTTGTGTAAAGAGCATCATCAAACAGGTAGCTACGCACGCGCACGCACACATGCGCACACACACATGCGCACGCACACTCGCGCACACGCACACACACACACACACACACACACACACACACACACACACACACACACACACAATGTGCAAATGACTCATGTGCAAGTGTTTAAGGATCAGGTTACACTTGTTTTTATGACCCACATAGTGCCCTATCCTGCATTTACCATTGATGGGTTTAGCTAGAATTTTACACAAAGGCAAACCAACTTCATTTGATTAACTGAAAGGGGCAACTTTGCTTCCAGGTTCTCCAAGGCCTTGACTACTTGCACACAAAGTGTGAGATCATCCACACAGACATTAAGCCGGAGAATATCCTGATGAGTGTTGATGAGCCTTACGTTCGCAAGCTTGCGGCAGAAGCTACAGAATGGCAGCGGTCAGGGGCGCCGCCTCCCTCCGGCTCAGCAAGTATGAGACACATTTCTGATACATGCAGACTTAACATGTTGACAATGTTGCAACTAACTGTAATTTGTTATTTTACAGTAAGCACTGCTCCTGCTCCAAAACAGGTATGAATTTGTGTGCTTTGGTTCATTTTGAATATCTTACTGTTTAATGTCTCCTTTATATGCACACACACACTGACATGATTATATATGTTCCTCTTCAACAGACAGTCAAAATGTCAAAAAATAAGAAGAAAAAGTTAAAAAAGAAGCAAAAGCGACAGGCAGCAATGCTAGAAAAGTGCATCATGGACCTGGAGGAGATGGACAAGACCACAGAGCTACAGGAGGAAGATGAGGATGGTGATGAAGAGCCGTTGTCTCCAAAGGGTCGAGCTTGTTCTCCTCTCAGACAGATGTCCATGCAGGATGTGGGGAACGAAAATACAGAAGGTAAGAAACAACGTGAGGGGAATTATCCGCTTCCTTTCCTAATTTGCCTTTTTTTTTGCAAATTTAATCATCATTTTATTAAAATGATGGCGTCTCTCGTGTGAATCATTGGAAAAATGGTTGTCCTTTTCTGTCAGAGAGTAGTGTGAATGCAGATGTGTTGTCCAAGCTGAACTGTAATGGCCATGTGGAGGTGATGCAGAGACCACCGTGTTGGAGGGAGGAGGACCAACAAAATGGCAACACCGGGACCTCAGAGCAGTGTGTCCTTCTGGATAAAAAACACCAGGAATTTCCTGTCCACTCCATCTGCAATGGTTTGTATCCTGCTGAACTTAAGGAGCTGGACACTGAGATTGAAGGTGCTCACTGCAGTGGGGTGACAAGAGCAAGACACTTTCCTGCTGAGCTGGAGGAGGGAGCGTTAAAACTGAACATTTGTCGGGAGGTAGGAGAAGATGGGCCTGATTGTCAATATAGAAGCGACGAAAGTCTGCAAAACGGTCAGTCCGACAAAGCCAGTCACAATTTTTACAAAAACGAGTGGTGGTGTTTATTGATCCACTTAAGCTTTACAGCGTTCATATTTTACGAGCTTTCTCTTATTTGTCTGTGCTTTGATGTAGACAAGTTAACAGCAGGATCCCTGCTAGTCAACCCCCTTGAGCCAATCAACGCAGACAAGATCAAGGTCAAGATTGCCGACCTGGGAAATGCCTGCTGGGTGGTGAGTTGTCTGTTCGTGAACTCAGGGCTTTCCTGATCATGCTTCAATCTCATAGACAAAGACACACTCAGTGTTATTTATACACAACAATAAGAAATGCTTACTATGTCTGTCCTTTTTTGCTTCAGTACTAATGATGCTAATGACTTACTGCTTGACAACATTAGGTATTAGGGCAAATGGGCTTGTTTGTCACACTGCCAAACAGAGTTTAAATTGCTCATAATATAAACATTTTAATGGATTAATGTCTCTTGTTTTCATGTGAGCATTTAAACTAGCGAGCTGGCGCCAGTCAAGTCTGAGTTAATCAAAGTGAATTCATCAATCTCGGTTTTCCGATCATTTTAATTCAAAATGGTAATGCTAACTGTTACGAGTTTTACCGCGGTTATTATTACCTTATTTTTCGGATTATAAGTCGCAGTTTTTTTCATAGTTTGGCCGTGGGTGCGACATATACTCCGGAGCGACTTATGTGTGAAATGATTAACACATTACCGTAAAATATCAAATAATATTATTTATGTCATTCGTGTAAGAGACGAAGCAAATGGCAGCAATCATCACACACACGTCAGCAATCGTCACTCACACGTCAACCAATAAGAATTCGACGGGGGAGGGTCATGGCAGAAGTGCATTGTGGGTCCTGGGATCCTAACTGCTATATGCTATATGCTACTGCCGTAGCTATTAAAATGGATCACATCAACATTGGTGGTAACTTATAACCTATATACAGTGCAGCGCCTCCCTGTTTAAAGGCCTACTGAAATGATTTTTTTTTATTTAAACGGGGATAGCAGATCTATTCTATGTGTCATACTTGATCATTTCGCGATATTGCCATATTTTTGCTGAAAGGATTTAGTATAGAACAACGACGATAAAGATTGCAACTTTTGGTATCTGATAAAAAAAAAGGCTTGCCCCTACCAGAAGTAGCGTGACGTAGTCAGTTGAACATATACGCAAAGTTCCCTATTGTTTACAATGATGGCTGCATGAAGTGAGAGAGATTCGGACCGAGAAAGCGACAATTTCCCCATTAATTTGAGCGAGGATGAAAGATTTGTGGATAAGTAAAGTGCAAGTGAAGGACTAGTGGGGAGTTGAAGCTATTCAGATAGGGAAGATGCTGTGAGAGCCGGGGGTGACCTGATATTCAGCTGGGAATGACTACAACAGTAAATAAACACAAGACATATATATACTCTATTAGCCACAACACAACCAGGCTTATATTTAATATGCCACAAATTAATCCTGCATAAAAACACCTGCGTGTTTGTTACGCTAGCTCCTAGCTCCTCTGCTAGCTCCTAGCTCCATAGAACACGCCAATACAATTCAAACACCTGATCAACACACACAATCACTCAGCCCAAAAGACCGTTCACCTAACCCAAGGTTCATAAAGCTTATATATTTTTAAAAAGTTACGTACGTGACGCGCACATACGGTCAAGCTATCAAATGTTTAGCAGCCAAGGCTGCATACTCACGGTACCTGATATTCAGCTGGGAATGACTACAACAGTAAATAAACACAAGACATATATATACTCTATTAGCCACAACACAACCAGGCTTATATTTGATATGCCACAAATTAATCCTGCATAAAAACACCTGCCTGTTTGTTATGCTAGCTCCTAGCTCCTATGCTAGCTCCTAGCTCCATAGAACACGCCAATACAATTCAAACACCTGATCAACACACACAATCACTCAGCCCAAAAGACCGTTCACCTAACCCAAGGTTCATAAAGCTTATATATTTTAAAAAAGTTACGTACATACGCAAAAAAAAGTTGCGCACATACAGTCAAGCGATCAAATGTTTAGAAGCCAAAGCTGCATACTCACAGTAGCACGTCTGCGTCTTTGTCATCCAAATCAAAGTAAACCTGGTAAGAGTCTGTGTTGTCCCAGTTCTCTACAGGCGTCTGTGTATCGAAGTCAAAAGTCCTCCTGGTTAGAGTCTCTGTTATCCGAGTTCTTCCATCTTGACTGCATCTTTCGGGAATGTAAACAAAGAAGCGCCGGCTGTGTACTGTTGTTGTTGACTACGTTCGAAAAATACGTCCATTTCGCACCGACAACTTTCTTCTTTGCTTGCTCAGCTTCCTTCTCCATAATGCAATGAACATGATTGCAACAGATTCACGAACACAGATGTCCAGAATACTGCGGAATTATGAAATGAAAACAGAGCTTTTTCGTATTGGCTTCAATGTGGAAGGCATACCCGTGTTCGCCGGGCTACGTCACGCGCATACGTCATCCTCAGAGGCGTTTCGAACCGGAAGTTTAGCGGCAAATTTAAAATGTCACTTTATAAGTTAACCCGGCCGTATTGGCATGTGTTATAATGTTAAGATTTCATCATTGATATATAAACTATCAGACTGCGTGGTCGGTAGTAGTGGGTTTCAGTAGGCCTTTAAAGCGTCACAGTTAGCAATAGTTAGGGCGGTATAGCTCGGTTGGTAGAGTGGCCGTGCCAGAAAATTGAGGGTTGCAGGTTCGATCCCCGCTTCTGCCATCCTAGTCACTGCCGTTGTGTCCTTGGGCAAGACACTTTACCCACCTGCTCCCAGTGCCACCCACACTGGTTTAAATGTAACTTAGATATTGGGTTTCACTATGTAAAGCGCATTGAGTCACTAGAGAAAAAGCGCTATAAAAATATAATTCACTTCACAATAGTTATGAAGCCCAAATACCTCCAGATTGCACTTCACGAACCCTCTAATAACCAGTAGAATTGCCGTTTATTGCCATTCATCCTCTCCACACTGTTTTTGCTTGTGCTTTGCACTTGTGTGTGCGTTTTGACACACTCAACATCATGCGCCTTGGCTCTGTACGTCATCGCTGTACAGCAGCATGAAGATGGAAAAAAAGTACCGGTATTTTTCAAAGGCAGGCAGTATAGTATCGTTTTTAAGTCTTTGGTACCCTGGTACTTTATTAGTACCGGTATTATGTACAACCCGAATCTGGATATTTGTCCAACGATTCATGTATCGGCCAGGTTCTAATCGTGATGCATTGGTGAAATGATCATTTTCCCACCTCTATTGTTAGCACATTTTGAAAAGTCAAGTCTTTTGAGTGCTTTCTATCAGGCATGCTCGCTTTGTTGGCATGGAAAAAAATTCACCTCCGTCTGTTTGCCCGCGAACCGTTAAATCTGGTGCCGTTTAATTGTATGTGAATATGATACCGTTTGGTTTCAGATGAATCGGTACCCAGTAGTAGTGACAGAATTTGGTCGACACCTATGAAAGTACCGTAGGTACCCATCACGAGTTCTCCTTTACTGGCAAAATCTTTTTAGACCAAATACAAGATATATATATACACTACCTAAAATTTGGGCACAATTTAAGCTAACAAATATATTTTAAAACACATTATGATGCAGTTTAGTTTACCAATGCAAAAAAACATACTAAAAAAACATTATTTTTGCAAAAGCAGTTTTGTGTTAGGTCTCTTAAGATTGTGTTGCTCTACCTATTATACTGTAATGCCCTGGGTGTTGAGTTCTCATTCTTTATTGCGTTCTGTCCTGTTTTTTTTCTGTGTTAAAGATAAATGTGTTTTTTTCTCACTTTTTTTTCTCACTTTTTCTCAGCACAAGCACTTTACTGAAGACATCCAGACACGACAGTATCGGTCCTTAGAGGTACTCATCGGTGCTGGTTACAGCGCACCAGCAGATATCTGGAGCACAGCCTGCATGGTGAGAGACTGGACCAAACATTAGTAATTGCATGTCACAAAAGCAAAATCAATATTTACCGAATGCACCTTGACAAGGTCTCTACAATAATTCAGATACAAACAGGATGGTTCTTGTACTTCAGGCCTTCGATGCTCCCTAAATTCTTGTGTTAATGATGATATTGTTGTTGCCGCAGGCCTTTGAACTTGCTACAGGAGACTACTTGTTTGAACCACATTCTGGCGAAGATTATTCCAGGGATGAAGGTATTATTTTGCAGACTCACATTTGGTTTTTGATTTTGTATTTGTGAAATATTACAGCTGTGTTTTTGAATATGCGTATTAGCTTGATAAGACTAATATTGCATTGAGGGAATATTTGTTCAGAATATGAATACATTTATCAGAGATTATAGTGTAACCATGACAACATGTGACATAACCTGACACGTAGCGTAAATGTCACGGTTTAATCTTAAGAGCAATCTTAAGAGCACATACAGAAATGCTTAGTAATGACAGGCTTCCCACGCGTCCTCGAAAATACTGGTAGTTTCCAGTCATTGAACACAGGTTCAAGGTAATGGTTATGTTATCCTGGAAAATTATCTAATGAATGTAGTTGTCAACAGAGTGAGATGTGCACAGAGACCACAAGGAAAATGAGGTGCACCCTTAAAATAAGTAAAGGACGCAGTGTTTTGAACTACTGGCATTTCTTATTTCTGTTGTTTTACCTAAATAATTTGATTTAACATGACTAAATTAACATTAAAGTTTGTTCACTTCGAAATCAAATACAATTCAAATGGCGTGGCCAGTCGATTAAACAAGAAAAATGGGCAGTCATAGATGTGTGTTGTCCTCCTATTTCAGGAGTGAGTGACAATGTCTGGAAAACAGTCCTAGTTCAAAAGTGAGTGGATGAAATTCAGGGTCCGGCTCGGAGACGTGTCAGGAGAAAAACATAGGGCATACTGCAAGTTTTGTAGATGATATTTGGCTGTTAGCATAGGTTTTTTAGCTCTTAATAGTCACGGGCATAGAAGAATCACAGAGTTTTGGGTAGAGGGCTGCTTCCAAAGAAGAAGAGGATGTAGCTGTATCATGGCACATCACATGTTTGAGTAACCAACATAGAAACAGCTGTGTAAACACTTTCAAAGAATCTTGTGTTAGCGTATGATGTGATAACTTGTCTCTGTATTAACTGAAAATGTCCTGGAATAATTCATTTCCAGAAAACAGTGGGAATCCTGAATAATTGTGTGATGAGTATTATTATTCCTGTGGGTTTTCCTACCTTGAACACTTAATACTGGAGACAGGGCCATCGTCTCATCTTTACCCTACATCTTCCTCATCTTTTCATACTGCACGTCTCCTTAATCTGTGCTTGCTTTTATGTTAATTTTGGATCAACGCCTATGCTCATTGTTTCTTTACTCACTTGATTCTGCTGCAGCATGTCAGGTACGCGTTTCGTTTATGCATACCTGGAAGTTTTTTAGTTTTTTTTTACAGGCACTTAACTTGACATAACATTATTGCGTGATTGGTCCTTAACTTCCTGTGTAACATGTTGTTGTGTTTGTCTCTGTTGGCTATATATTTATGTGCATTTATCCCTAATTCCAAATATTTGGTCTCAGTCCATTGCTTCTGTTTTATGTAGGCACATTTTCGCTTGCAAATCTCAAATTATCTTATTTCATTTATTATATTTTTTTATGCTCAAGCAGATAAGATCATGCCAGTTCATCGAACTGTTACAATTTTTATTTGTGTTGTCACATGTTGATCAGTTTAACCTTAAAGGGATTATTCCTGTGTCTTAACAGGCAACTAAGGTTGTAAGGTTGTATCAGCAGAAGGTGTTGGTCATGGGTAAACTTGACTAATAAACAGTTATTTAAAGCAGTTTTGTTCAGTTGGTAACAATATGTGTCTGCCATTATAACATTAAGGCTTCCAAACACGTGCAGCTTTTCATGTCAGGCTGTCATCATTCATTGTCCAGCATTCCACATGACCGTTTGCCATTTCCTCTTCTTTCCACATCCTTGCTGAATCCCTTTCATATTGCTCTACATTCTGATGGGCCCTGTCTCTAGACCACCTTGCTCTCATGATTGAGTTGCTCGGTAAAATTCCTCGCCACTATGCACTGAGTGGGAAATACTCACAGGAATACTTCACAAAAAGAGGTACGCCAGTCCTCTGTCAATGGCCTACTCTGGGGATGGTGGACGGGAGGAAAATGAGGGGGAAGATTCAACAATACGAACCCGTAACAATACTTGTCTGATGATTGTGCTAAATTTTACCATCACAAACATTTGTGACGGTGTGTGCTATTAGTCTCCTCTTCCTCAGCCCTCTACCTAGACACCGGGAGTGGGCCAGTGAGCGAGACATTTTCTCATCAATGTGTTTGTTGTGTTGTCTGTCTTTCTCCTTTTGCAACTGTATGCGGCACCTCTACCGTGTAGACCATATAGCCCTGATCATTGAGCTGCTGGGGAGTGTCCCACGCAAACTCATAATGAATGGCAAATATTCCAAGGATTTTTTCACCAAGAAAGGTAAATGTATTGCAATTATATACAATATTTTTCTCAGCCTTAAGTTATTATATACCATAAATATTCTTTATAATGTGTGGTTAAACAATATATAGAGGTTTAGCGATATGACTATATTGTTACAGGGTAGACCATCAGAACTTTATTTAACTCTGAATTCGACCTAAGATGGAAGAAGATCCAGTGGTACAACCCTTGACAACTAGTTTTATGAAGTAATGGAATAATAATGTTCAACATTTACCTTGGAGAGTGGACTTCTACGCTATCTCCTTCCAGTTGCTTTTCCGTCTTAACACACCATCAGCAGCTTTTTCATATTTTCATCGGTAAATGTCCACCTTTTAGATATTATTTTTACATCCTTGGCTGGCATTGGAATCATTCTGCTTCAGTATGGTGCAGACTAGCAGTGATACGCTCCAATTGCTTCACAAAATTAGCTACACGCTGTGTCATGTTTTTGAGGATTTTTTTTTTTAATTCAATGAATATACCTCACATTCAGTATCTTCCTTCCTTGGTTGGAAAACAAAGTTATGTCCATCATAACTCGCGCATAAAACCAGATGTTTTCGTCAGATCTTACAGGGTTCACTGTGGCATTTGCTACTCCCAACGAAGGGCGAAGATGCTTGTAACTCTTAATTTTTGCCTGCAACTTAAAACAAAACACTTAGCTGAGAGACTGCTCTAATCTCAAAACACTCTTAATTTGAAGTAGTACTGTAATTAATTTTAGATTTTTTTTTTTGGCTGTGTGTGTGTGTCACAATGGTGTTAGTATGATAAGCTAAAGAGGAAAGTTATAATGACGACCACAATACTAAATGAGCTAATACCCAAACCAAAAGGGGTATTCCTGAAATTTTAGAGGCACTGTTTGCAACCTGTTAAAAGTAAAATTTTTTACGAGAACTACACCATCGAGCTGTAGTAGTGGTTTCTTCTTCCATCATCTATATATGGAAGAAGTTTGCAACCACCAGAACGCTTCCTAAAACTGGCCAGCCATCTAAACTGAGCGGGGGAGAAGGGCCCTATTCAGGGAGGTGAACAAGAACCCTGATGATGGAGGCCACTGTGCTTTCACATTGTCAATATAGGGCAGGGGCCGGCAACCTTTACCACTCAAAGAGCCATTTTGACAAGTTTCACAAATTAAAGAAAACAATAGGAGCCACATAACTTTTTCGAAAATTTAAAATGAAATAACACTGCATACAAAGCTTTTTAAGCTTTGTGCTATGTTTTAACCAGGGGTCTCAAACACACGCACGCACCTTATTATGACAACCTAATGTTAACGCGGCCCGCGAGGTCTATATGAATGGCGATTGACAGCGTCATACTTGCCAACGTTCCCAATTTTACCGGAGACTCCTGAAGGTGCAGGACTTGATAGCACTGCTTTTAGTGCCCTCTAAAGTCTGCAAATATAGCTCACCTGCTCGGTCACACATGTTGAATGCAGCTTCTGTTTACACATGTCAGTGACAGCAAGGCATACTTGGTCAACAGCCACACAGTTTACACTGACGGTGGCCGTAGAAAAAAACTTTAACACTGTTACGTTACAAATATGCACCACACTAAAAAATAATGACAAACACATTTCTGGAGAACATCCGCACTGTAACACAACATAAACACAACAAAAGAAATACCCAGAATGCCATGCAGCCCTGACTCTTCAGCTACCACCAAACCCCGCCCACCTCAACCGACACACGGAGGAGTGGGGGGGTGGGGGGGTTTGATGTGTGGCGGGGTTTGGAGTCACGGCTGCATGGCATTCTGGGTATTTGTTGTGTTGTGTTTATGTTGTGTTAAGGTGCGCAGGTTCTCCAGAAATGTGTTTGCCATTCTTTTTTGGTGTGGGTTCACAGTGTGGCGCATATTTGTATTTGTAACCTAACAGTGTTAAAGTTGTTTTATACGGCAACCGTCAGTGTAAACTGTGTGGCTGTTGAACAAGTATGCCTTGCTGTCTCCTATGTGTACGAGTCCAAGCTCAACATGGGATCTGTCTGGCATGCTGTTTGTACAACCTATAGAGGACAATTAATGCAGAGCCATCAGGGTATGCCCTTAATTCAGTTGTTAAGGTGAAAATGTTTTCCTCGAGGGATTTCTAAGAGAGGCACGGAGATCGTAAGTAAGCTGCTGGGAAAATCGGGAGGGTCGGCAAGTATGCAGCTGAGCCGCATCAGAGTGGTCAAAGAGCCGCATGCGGCTCCGGAGCCGCGGGTTGCCGACCCCTGATATAGGGTATTGTGTGTAGAATTTTGAGGACAATTTATTCCATTTTGGACAAGGATGTAATATGACAAAATGTGGAAAAGTGAGGCACTATGAATACTTTCCGAATACACTTTAAATATTTTTAAAGTGTGTATATTTTTCACAGTAACTAATTGAGTTGTATAAAGATTGCTCGTTGGCCCAAGGAATTTGTCTGCCGTCGAGGCTCGTCACTCACCGCTGTCTCGTACACGCAGGTAGCATGTGCACTTACACAAAAGCAGTCCGAGAGAAACAACTAATCATTTGCAGTCATGTTGTTGTTATGATAGAATATATATTTCCTGATATCTAATGTTACTAGAAAAAACTTTGCTAACTCACTATCATTACCTGACCACACACAAAGATAATGCGTGGTGTCTGTGTGTTAAGTACAGGCGTAGTTAGTCATTATGGGCCAAAAGCCGGAGGAAGGTAGTTTATATTGCTTACAACACTTGGCGCCCTCTAGGAATCTGTGTGAAGGTTGCAAACAGTCCATCTAAGTTTTTATCTATTGTATTTCTTATTTAACTTATAACAGTTTGTTACAATTAGATTTCTACACTTACATAAATACACTAATGCACTAATACTGTATGTTATGTTGTGTTATGTTATGTTATGTTATTTTCATTTATTATGCGGCCCCCGGCCAACTGTTACATCAAGATGAATAGATGTGGAAATGGAAGCAATGTCACATTCTACTGAACAGCCTTTTGGAAGCATTGTGTTTTAGGTGTGAGGGTTAACATTACTCATGTTATTACAAATACATGTGTTGTTTTCTTTGTGCACTGCTCACTGAGTACTGTCTGCAGGGGACCTAAAGCACATCACCAAGCTGAAGCCGTGGGGGCTGCTGGAGGTGCTGGTGGACAAGTACGAGTGGCCCTGTGAAGAAGCTGAGTGCTTTACCGACTTCCTAATTCCCATGCTGGAGCTGATCCCCGAGAAGAGAGCCACAGCTGCAGATTGCCTGCGACACCCCTGGCTGGCCCTCTAATGGACGCCTCCAGTATCTGCACCTCTCTTCCCTTCCTCTCCTCCAGAGACTGCAACAGATCACTTTCCTGTTTGGGCATATCATATGAATATTTATTTCTTTTTGTTCAGTTGTTTTCTTAAGTTCTCATTTCGGAGTTAATTTGTACGTTTGCTTTGTATTTGTTGGTTATTCTCTCAGTGCGACGGTGATGTTACTTGGTTGGCTTCTCCTGCTATGGTCCATGTACCCACCCAACTGAGCAACGCTGGTATTGTACTGCTAGTGACTAATCCTTGTTTGTTACACTCCTGCACTAAAACCCCAAACTCAAAGGATAATATGTAGCCATGTCCCCACAATAAGGACTCATTTTCATATAGTTTAATTAGTACGGTTCCCCCTTTCTTTTAAAACCAGTTAGTTTATCTTCCATTTAACATGTATGATACACATTTTGTATTTGTAAAGACGGCTTAGAAAATTGCACATGGGGCTGACCTTTTCACTGACTATGGTAACGTTCAAGCAGCATTTCTCCAGACAGACGTGTGTTGTGAAGCGTTGTTGTCTGCTGATGCACAAACCATTTGTGTTGCGGTGCAATAGCTAAATACTAGTGCGTAAAATGATATCGATGTAATAATTTGCAAGTCCTTTTTCAACCAATGTTCTATTGATAACAGTGCAAATATGGTTATACACAAATGGAACTTTTTGTTGTGATGTTTCATTGCATACACATGGCAGTTTTTGTATATTGGCTGAATTGATGAATCGTCTTAATGGTAACAAAACGCGCCTCCTAATATTTTGTTTGTACTGTATTCAATTGAATGTGTACTCTGAAAGGATGTGCAAATATATGACATTTCTCACACGTTTCTTCCGAATCTCCCAGAGTTATTGGTCTGTTTAGTTATAAAAAGCAGCAATTTCATTGTAGTCTTCTGACCCTAAAATTCAGGAATTTGGTGATTTAACAAAACAAAAAGTAAGACCATTGAAAAGGAAAAAAAAGTGACAATAATTGTATATATTTGTACCAAAGAGTTTGCCTTTATATATATTACAGTTCTGTACAGTTTTTAACAAATCATATAGCTAAAGTGATTTAGCTGGGTAGCTGTGTTTTAATACATGGATGGATGATGTTTGTGCTTGAGTGTGTGGCCAACTCTTCAATACACATTTTATTGTAAGAGAGGAAGTTAATGTGTTAGGAACTGCTCATGTCAAAGTAAGCTTAAAGTACATAGATTTGTGTGAGCAAAGCTGTAAAACACGTTCTAGAATAAAACCGATGTTGCAAACGGAATAAACTGCTGTGTCCATTCTGCTTCTTCATCTTGAATAGGTTTTTAGTGCCAAAGAGCTGCTGTGTGACTTTTCCATCTTGCTTTGGTTTAGATCAGGGGTCGGCAACCTTTACCACTCAAAGAGCCATTTTGACAAGTTTCGCAAATTAAAGAAAACAATAGGAGCCACATAACTTTTTCGAAAATTTAAAATGAAATAACACTGCAAAGAAAGCTTTTTAAGCTTTGTGCTATGTTTTAACCAGGGGTCTCAAACACACGCCCCGGCACACACCTTATTATGACAACCTAATGTTAACGCGGCCCGCGAGGTCTATATGAATGGCGATTGACAGCGTCATACTTGCCAACGTTCCCAATTTTACCGGAGACTCCTGAAGGTGCAGGACTTGATAGCACTGCTTTTAGTGCCCTCTAAAGTCTGCAAATATAGCTCACCTGCTCGGTCACACATGTTGAATGCAGCTTCTGTTTACACATGTCAGTGACAGCAAGGCATACTTGGTCAACAGCCACACAGTTTACACTGACGGTGGCCGTAGAAAAAAACTTTAACACTGTTACGTTACAAATATGCACCACACTAAAAAATAATGACAAACACATTTCTGGAGAACATCCGCACTGTAACACAACATAAACACAACAAAACAAATACCCAGAATGCCATGCAGCCCTGACTCTTCAGCTACCACCAAACCCCGCCCACCTCAACCGACACACGGAGAGGGGGGGGGGTTTGATGTGTGGGGGGGTTTGGAGTCAGGGCTGCATGGCATTCTGGGTATTTGTTGTGTTGTGTTTATGTTGTGTTAAGGTGCGCAGGTTCTCCAGAAATGGGTTTGCCATTCTTTTGTGGTGTGGGTTCACAGTGTGGCGCATATTTGTAACCTAACAGTGTTAAAGTTGTTTTATACGGCAACCGTCAGTGTAAACTGTGTGGCTGTTGAACAAGTATGCCTTGCTGTCTCCTACGTGTACGAGTCCAAGCTCAACATGGGATCTGTCTGTGTGTACAACCTATAGAGGACAATTAATGCAGAGCCATCAGGGTATGCCCTTAATTCAGTTGTTAAGGTAAAAATGTTTTCCTCGAGGGATTTCTAGGGGAGGCACGGAGATCGTAAGTAAGCTGCTGGGAAAATCGGGAGGGTCGGCAAGTATGCAGCTGAGCTGAGGTCAAAGAGCCGCATGCGGCTCCGGAGCCGCGGGTTGCCGACCCCTGGTTTAGATGATGATCCAGTAGAATGCTCTATAAAGCAGTGGTCCCCGAGCCACACAAGAAATTAAAAAAAAAAAATATATATATTTTTTTTTCTCCATGAAATCAACATAAAAAACACAACATATACATTATACATCGATATAGATCAATACAGTCTGCAGGGATACAGTCCGTAAGCACACATGATTGTATTTATTGATTTATTTATTATTTGTATTTTCAAATACACCCCCACCCCACCGGTTTTCAAGCGTTGACCGTTCCGCAGCTACAAAAATGTTGGGGACCACTGCTATAAAGCATCTTTGAAAGTCTTCAGCGTGTATCCAAGGGCCTTTAGGGGTTTTCTGTGAAATGAAAAGATGATGTATTAAAAATATGACAACAGTTATTTTCTGTTAGTAACTAACAGTTGTTTGTAATTTAGTGTTAAATCAATTTGGTCTATTCAATATCTCACAAGACACAATCTTCTCCAGGGACAATACACTTTAGAGTAGTCAGTGTATAGTTTGTAAAGGTTTGCTATCCACTAAAAATGACCCTACATTCAGCCATTATTGTCCCTCTTAGGTTCACTGAAGACTACATTAGCTGCAGTTGTGGATTTTCCTTTGTCTTTATGTAGCATGGCACTGGAAATGTGTCCTTCCTAGCAGGGCCGGCCCCTGGTTGTTAAGAGCCACAACGACTAGGGGGTGCCACATGATTATGGTGATCATCACTGTTGTCATGCTCTGCAGGTGTTTACTTGTCCTACATTCATGGACTGGATTACATCATGGATACAATTATACTTTGTCTTTGCTCAACTTTTATTCAGTACTAGGGAGCCAACACGTTCTTTGTAATAGTTTGAGTTTGCTTTGCAGCATCACAGCAGCGTCCATTCAAAAGCCCAAAGAAATCATTTCTAATTTAGCATCGCTTTGAACACCATATTTATGGCCATATTTCCAAAACGACCGTACTATTTAAGTTTATATTATAGCCGAACCCTTTCCCTTATTATATAGTGTCTAACGAATATTTACTTTTTCAATTCATGCCAAAGCGGCATGGCAGTTTTGAATACATGTCACTGCACTGGGCAATATCAAACACTTTCCTTTCCCTCTTGGACCTATCAAACAATTTTTGCACTTTTTTATATTAACTTTGGACATTATATAATACTACATTATACTCACTAGGCTGCAGTCAGCCCTATACTGTAGCCCCAGCACAGGGATATTCAACTAAATTGTTCTGGGGGCTTAACTTCCAGAAAGCTCAGGATCGTGGGCCGGACTATATGTCTTATTTTGTATATTCTGAGAACCAACAGTGGACTTTTGATTTTGGTCTATATATTTTGTCAGAGTTACAGGAGCGCTCTGTTGTTTTTAAGGACCTTTTGCAAAAAAGCTAGTCAAAGATAATCTCTGACAGCACTTTTAAATAATTTACTGCAAAAATCAATCAATCAAAGTTTATTTATATAGCCCTAAATCACAAGTGTCTCAAAGGGCTGCACAAGCCACAACAACATCCTCGGCTCAGATCCCAAATCAGGGCAAGAAAAAACTCAACCCAATGTGTCTTTCACAATTTATTTTTATGTGAACTCGTGGGCAACCAGTTAAATAGCCCAAATGATACAAAAAAGAGGACCTAAAATGGAATCTTGATGAATACCACAAGTTTAAGTCAGAAGATGAACTAATGACTACTGACCGCATCTGAAGTAAACAAGGTAAAGCAACCCAAACTGGCGAAAAGGAGAGGACTTAAAGGGGTGCCTTGAGGAACACCTCAGTTGCAGTGGTGTGTCTAGGAGGTGGCCCGTGTTACCCCTAAAATCTGACAGGCCACCCCACTTAAAGGCGGAACAATTTGAAGCTTCAAACTGTGGTGCGTGTACTGCTGGGGCTACATCTAGTGCAGGGGTCGGCAACCCAAAATGTTGAAAGAGCCACATTGGACAAAAATACAAAAACAAATCTGTCTGGAGCCGCAAAAAATTAAAAGCCATATTACATGTGCCATGAGATATAAATTGAATTAAGAGGACTTAAAGGAAACTAAATGAGCTCAAATATAGCTACAAATGAGGCATAATGATGCAATATGTACATATTGCTAGCCTAAATAGCATGTTAGCATCGATTAGCTTGCAGTCATGCAGTGACCAAATATGTCTGATTAGCACTCCACACAAGTCAATAACATCAACAAAACTCACCTTTGTGTGAGTTGCACAACGTTAAAAGTGTGGTGGACAAAATGAGACAGAAAAAAAGTGGCATAAAACACGTCCTAGAAAGTCGGAGAAAGTTATACATGTAAACAAACTATACGGTGAGTTCAAGGACCGCCAAAATTAGTAGGACAAAACGGCGCTCGCCAAATACTCGAATCAGTGAAGCATGTTTAATATAAGCAGTGTGATTTATAACAATTAGGGAGGTTTGTGTCATGTTTGTAATCCTACAGAAACCATACTAAACAAAAAAATAGATTTTTTTTCCCCTCATCTTTTTCCATTCTTCATACATTTTTGAAAAATCTCCAGAGAGCCACTAGGGCGGCGCTAAAGAGCCGCATGCGGCTCTAGAGCCGCGGGTTGCCGACCCCCGATCTAGTGGTACGCTGTACTTAAATCAGGGGTCCTTATAGGAGGCCTGGGGCTTTTCCCATATTTACTTTTAAAACATGAACTAAGACATTAGTATGACAATTGGTCAGTGAAGACTACAGAAAATGGAACTGTATACATGCTACACATGAATACGAGATGCACAGACTCACTATATATTTACTAATTTAGACAACTGGTTGAAACATCTCCTACCTGCTCCCTCCACCTCAAAGTCTTCTGGCAGCAGGTTGTCCTGCCGGTTACCAAGAGTGAAGGACAAAAAGGCCAAGAGAAGTGCGTCCAGGATGCTGATGATGGCCAAGATGTAGGCCCAGCGCACCGTGCAGTCCCCCAAGCTGTACTTGTCAGTCTTTTGGCCACACATCTGCTTCACCTCCGGGGCGTCCCAGCCATCCGGGTAGATCATGCAGCCCATCACCATCAAAGCAGCTGCGGGGGAAGTAGAAGAGAAAAAAAGGGAGCAAGGAAGCATTGTGTTGCAATAATTATCCCTTGTGAACACTTATGTTGATAAATGTTTATAAGGGGGAGCTTTTGAGCCCCAGCTGCAGGATAAGACATAAAACATCCCCATTAAGGACTGAAAGTTGTATTTATGGTGCATAAGAAGAATCTCACTGGTGCTGTTTGCATGATGTACTGTATTGGAAGTTATTCAACATTAAATAACTTGCTTCATGGAGGTTCATGCCAGGTTTATGCTATTATTACCAGTATTAAAATGTAGTTGTCTTGCACTTTATAGCTGTTTTTTTTTTATTTATCAGAGCTAGTTTTGCTGGCATCCTCATGTTGCATTGTTGTTGGAGGTGTAGATATATTGTTCAGGGGACACCTGATCATATTTCATGTAAGCAAAGCTCCAAGAGAGGTGTCAGAAACTCCACACCATGCACAAACCCCGCCTGCAACCTGAGAGGTGATCAGGCACACACACACACACACACACACACACACACACACACACACACACACACACACACACACACACACACACACACACACACACACACACACACACACACACGCACACACACACACACACACACACACACACACACACACACACACGATATAGATTGCAACGTATCTTGTAATGTATGTATAATATTGTTTGTAAATCTATATCTGCTTTTATGGTGCTTTCCTCAGGACAACAGAATAAAATGAGCTATTCTAGCTCACTCTAGCACATTTACTGTGATGCTCAGATGTTAATCAATATGCATTTTCCTAATCAAACAAAGTTATCCAGAGGATAAAAGAGGTAAAACAACAAAAGACACAATCACATTCCTAAATACAAACGTCCCGATGCCACTACAAACGTGTATTATTTGTCATCTGCATCAATTTAGTGACGTGTCATCAAAGTATAAAAATGCATTTCTGTCAATTTGCATCATCAAACAGTAATTAAAGAAAATGGATTGATGTTGGTAGTCCAACTCATATTGACTGCACACACAAGCTATGGAGATTATATCAGTAGAAAAAAAACTGCATTTAGTGTAGATAATGAGTTATAGCTTGAAATATGAGACCCAGTAGATTAATTTGTTTCAACTGTTAAATGAACATAAGATATGTCTTCTTTGATCATTGTGGTAATTATTGGATGCAATCTAGCCAATTTGACACTATTGCTTTTATTTACTTTGTGATGGCAATGAGTGTTACTAATAGTGATTTTTTGCTTGTTGTTTTTTGAATATTTTTAATCACTGTTATGTTGTTATTTTTATTAGTATTGATACTGTTGTAGATATTATTCATTTTTGTTTGAGCCTTTTGGAGTTCTTGTGTCGTCTTTGTGTGTCTGCAATTGCTCTGTTGATTGCTATTCCGAGTGTTGCTGGGCTGTGACTGGTTTGGAATTGGAATGATATTATTATGTATTATTTGGTGTTATTTTGTTGGACTTATTGGTATTCTGTGTGATTGTGTTAAATAAAATACATATATTTTTAAGTTATTATATTCAATAGCCTTATTAATACTGTATATGTAGTGCACTCCTTAGTTTGTTTTGTTTTGTTTTTCTACTATTATTGTATTACTTGTCCTGTTGACTTTATTATTTTTTTTAACTTTTTTACACCACAATAGTTGAATTTTTCCCAATGTGGGATAAATGCATGCAGTCTGGTATAGTACCCTCAATGTAATGATAGCTAAAGTAATAGTGCAGATTTTTGTTGAGGTGTTGCTATAAATACGGCACCAAATTCTATACACAAGATTCCTAAAGGGCTTCCATCCCACCCTAAACCCATCGTCGCTGCCCCACACAAAACTAATTATTGCATCAATTTGGTTGAAAACATCTTTTTAAAACATGTGTAAAAAACTTAAAGCAATTTTGGACTTTTTTAAAGACGGCATTAACACATCTAATACATATCTATATAACCCCCCCTAAAAATTTGCTTTTTGTTTCAAATAAAGCAAGGTTTTTTTATTACCAATAAATTCAATATCAAGTGGCCAGTATATGTATTTAAATACTCATATAACCTACCCAGCAGTCACACGATATTAAAACAACGTTGAGAACTTGTTGAATTAGGTCCTAATGTTGACCAAATCAAACATAGCGTTGGAACAACATGCTTTTTGAGGACGTTTAATCAATGTTGAGTTCTGACGTTGATTTGACCATTGAACTTTGGTCATTTCCCAACCAATATTCTACAACACAAACACAACGTTGAAACAACATGCTTTTTGACAACGTTTATTCAATGTCAGGTTGTACGTTGATTTGACCATTCAAATTTGGTCATCTCTCAACCAACAACGTGGATCCAACGTTCGACATCAATTTACAAATCCAACTATTTTGCAACATTGTTTCAAAGTCAGTTTTAAAGGACATGTATGTATAATCAATGTTGGATCAATGTCTTGTGCCTGCTGGGTGTTATGATAATAAATATGTTACGTTTCCCTTTACTTCCAAGTGTAAAGTACAGATACATACAGTATATTATCATCAGTGAATAATACAAATCAGGGGTGTCAAACTAATTTTAGATCGGGAGCCAAATGGAAAAAAATCTACTCCCAAGTGGGCCGGACTGGTAAAATCACGGCACAATAACTTCAAAATAAAGACAACTTCAGATTGTTTTCTTTATTTAAAAATAGAACAAGCACAAATGTACAAATCATAATGTTTTTTTTGTGTTTTTTTTTACACTTACATGTTGCGGTTAATAGTGTTCTATCTCTTTTGGTCGTTATTTATACTTTCTGAATAAGTTATGTGATAATGTTCATTAGTCAACCCATTGGTGTTAATTTTCAATCTATCAAGATAAAACAATTGTATCAAAATCAAATTACAGGATGTTATTTTTGTAGTTTGATCATTTCCCTCGATTGGTGCACTAACATCATGTGGTTTATAAAAATGTTTTGCATATGTAGCATCATCTACAAAGATACAAAGAATTGCTATTGCGACATCTAGTGGACACATTTATAATAGCAGTTTCTTTCATTCAAAAATTTCGGCTCATTTTTATACTTAGCAAACTCATCCCGCTGGCCGGATAAAACCTGTTTGCCCGCGGGCCGTACGTTTGACACCCCTGATACAAATCATAATGACACATTATTATTACCATACGATTATTAATGCATCTCCTGGGAGTCAAGCCTCCCCCGTCTTTAGAAACGAGTGACATCTCTGTTTGTAACTTTAATCGAGGGTCCTTGAACGCACCACAGTTATTGGCAAAGAGATACAAAAGTAAAATGTATCCATAACTTTCCTCTATGCTGCCATAGATTTGTTTATTATAGTTTTTAAAACATATTTCC
This sequence comes from Entelurus aequoreus, assembly GCF_033978785.1. Lineage (NCBI taxonomy): Eukaryota > Metazoa > Chordata > Actinopteri > Syngnathiformes > Syngnathidae > Entelurus > Entelurus aequoreus. The sequence goes on from NC_084737.1 coordinate 23,076,036, forward strand.
TATTGCCTCGTTGAGCTTTGATGACGTTATGACGTCATGTTGAGTGAAGTGTTCCAAGTTACATTTGCCACTCTATCGAGGTGGATATAGTCTTAGACCAGAGGTGTCAAATTCAAGGCCCGGGGGCCAGATGTTGCCCACCACTTCATTTTATTTGGCCCCCGAAAGCCTGGAACTGTAACTTTTCTTACTAAATCTATTTGTTCTTCTATTTTGGGAGGAAAAAAATATGTGTACTCCATGTAATCGCAACTGATGTTAACTTAAAAATATTGTCTATCCATCCATCCATCCATCCATTTTCTACCGCTTGTCCCTTTTGGAGTCGCGGGGTGTGCTGGAGCCTATCTCAGCTGCATTCGGGCGGAAGGCGGGGTACACCCTGGACAAGTCACCTCATGCAAAAATATATTATCAAACATTCAAAACCATTTTTTAAATATAAATAAATACTAATAATGTTTTCAAAGCAAGTTATCCATCAAATTGTGTAATGTAAAAGTAGCAATAGATTTATTGGTAAAATAGTGAAATTTACTGTTTTTTTACAGCATTTTTCTCTAAATGAAAAAAACTTTACTTCTTTTTACTGTAATAAACTGTGGTGCCGTTTTGGCATTTACAGTAATACACCGAAACATCTACAGTTGTTGATTTGCGGTAAACAAACAACAAAAAACAAAAAATTTTACTGTAAAATGGCAGTTTTTTTCCATCCATCCATCCATCCATCCATCCATCCATCCATCTTCTTCCGCTTATCCGAGGTCGGGTCGCGGGGGCAACAGCCTAAACAGGGAAGCCCAGACTTTCCTCTCCCCAGCCACTTTGTCCAGCTCTTCCCAGGGGATCGCGAGGCGTTCCCAGGCCAGCTGGGAAACATAGTCTTCCCAACGTGTCCTGGGTCTTCACCGTGGCCTCCTACCAGTCGGACGTGCCCCAAACACCTCCCTAGGGAGGCGTTCGGGTGACATCCTGACCAGATGCCCGAACCACCTCATCTGGCTCCTCTCGCAGTTTTTTTTATTTACAGTAAAAAAAGAATTGAGCTGCCTTTTTTTTTTTTTTTTAACCATAAAAACAGCAGTAGTGTTTTTCCATTTACAGTAATATACACTACATTTTGAGGTGAAATTATTACAACTTATCATATTTTTTTTTTACATTTTAGTTTCTAAAAAATATACTAATAAAATGCATTAAAAATTTGTGTAAGTAAGTAAGTAAGTACATTTTATTTATAAAGCGCTTTTCACAGATAAAATCACAAAGCGCTGTACAAAACATAGGTGAAGTAAAACAACAGTTCAATTAAAGGCCTACTGAAACCCACTACTACCGACCACGCAGTCTGATAGTTTATATATCAATGATGAAATCTTAACATTGCAACACATGCCAAAACGGCCGGGTTAACTTATAAAGTGCAATTTTAAATTTCCCGCGAAACTTCCGGTTGAAAACGTCTATGTATGATGACGTATGCGCGTGACGTCAATGGTTGAAGCGGAAGTATTCGGACACATTGTATCCCAATACAAACAGCTCTGTTTTCATCGCAAAATTCCACAGTATTCTGGACATCTGTGTTGGTGAATCTTTTGCAATTTGTTTAATGAACAATGGAGACTGCAAAGAAGAAAGCTGTAGGTGGGATCGGTGTATTAGCGGCCGGCTGCAGCAACACAACCAGGAGGACTTTGAGTTGGATAGCAGACGCGCTATCCGACGCTAGCCGCCGACCGCATCGATGATCGGGTGAAGTCCTTCGTCGCGCCGTCGATCGCTGGAACGCAGGTGAGCACGGGTGTTGATGAGCAGATGAAGGCTGGCGTAGGTGGAGAGCCAATGTTTTTAGCATAGCTCCGTCGAGGTTCCGTAGCTAAGTTAGCTTCAATGGCGTCGTTAGCAACAGCATTGCTAGGCTTCGACAGGCGGCACAGCATTAACCGTGTAGTTACAGGTCCAGTGTTTGGTTCGGTGTCTCCTGATAGTAGTATTGTTGATCTTCTGTCTATCCTTCCAGTCAGGGGCTTATTTCTTTTGTTTCTATCTGCATTTAAGCACGATGCTATCACGTTAGCTCCGTAGCTAAAGTGCTTCACCGATGTATTGTCGTGGAGATAAAAGTCACTGTGAATGTCCATTTCACGTTCTCGACTCTCATTTTCAAGAGGATATAGTATCCAAGGTGGTTTAAAATACAAATCCGTGATCCACAATAGAAAAAGGAGAAAGTGTGGAATCCAATGAGCCCTTTTACCTAAGTTACGGTCAGAGCGAAAAAAGATACGTCCTGCACTGCACTCTAGTCCTTCACTCTCACGTTCCTCATCCACAAATATTTCATCCTCGCTCAAATTAATGGGGTAATCGTCGCTTTGTCGGTCCGAATCGCTCTCGCTGCATTGTAAACAATGGGAAAATGTGAGGCGCCCTTCAACCTGCGACATCACGCTACTTCCGGTACAGGCAAGGCTTTTTTTTAATCAGCGACCAAAAGTTGCGAACTTTATCGTCGATGTTCTCTACTAAATCCTTTCAGCAAAAATATGGCAATATCGCAAAATGATCAAGTATGACACATAGAATGGATCTGGTATCCCCGTTTAAATAAAAAAAAAAATCATTTCAGTAGGCCTTTAAAACAACCTGGGGATAGGTTGATTGGAAACTAAATTGGCCCTAGTGTGTGAATGTGAGTGTGAATGTTGTCTGTCTATCTGTGTTGGCCCTGCTATGAGGTGGCGACTTGTCCAGGGTGTACCCCACCTTCCGCCCGAATGCAGCTGAGATAGGCTCCAGCGCCCCTCGCGACCCCGAAGGGAATAAGCGGTAGAAAATGGATGGATGGATGGATGGGCAACATTATAAAAAGGATACAAAGTGGATTAAAAATGATAGTTAAAAGGTGCAATAACTAAAAGCTTTACTAAAAAGAGAAGTTTTCAAATGTTCCTTAAAAAGTTTCGACACAGTCAAGATCACGGAGGGACTGTGGCAAATTGAGACTTTTTGGGATCTTTAGAAGACTCCTGAAGATACTAATAATACTAATAATAGTATTCACTGTTAGAAGCGGCCCTCTGGGCCAAACATAACTGCGATGTGGCCCTCAGTGAAAACGACTTTGACACCTTTGTCTTAGACCAGAGGTGTCAAACGTACGGCCCGAGGGCCCGCAAACTGGTTTTAACCGGCCCGCGGGATGAGTTTGGTAAGTATAAATATGGGCCGAAATTTTTGAATGAAATAAACTGCTGTTCTAAATGTGTCCACTAGATGTCGCAATACAAAAAAATAAACCACATGATGTTAGTACATCAGCCGAGGAAAATTAACAAACTACATAAATAACATCCTATAATTTGATTTTGATATTATTTTTTTATCTTGATGGATTGAAAATGAACACCAATGAGTTGACTAATGAACGTTATCTAATAATTTATTCAGAAAGTATAAATAACGACAAACAAAGGTGGAATACTATTAACTACAACATGTAGGTGTAAATAAACCCAACAACATTATGATTTGTACATTTTCAGAATGTGCTTGTTCTATTTTTAAACAAAGAAAACAATCTGAAGTTTTCTTTATTTTTAAGTTATTGTGCCGTGATTTTACCAGTCTGGCCCACTTGGGCATAGATTTTCCTCCATGTGGCCCCCGATCTAAAATGAGTTTGATACCCCTGATCTAAACTTTACCGCTGCTTGTATTTTTTTCCATATTTTATTGTAATATTTTCAGAATGTGTTTGTTCTATTTTTGGCCAAAGTAAGACAAAGAAAACCATCTGAAGTTATTTTTTTGTTTTAATGCTATGGTTGTAATAGTCCGGCCCGCGTGTGCACAGATTTTCCTCCGTGCGGCCCCTGAGCTAAAATGAGTTTGACACCTTTGTCTTAGACCAGGGGTCACCAACGCGGTGCCCGCGGGCACCAGGTAGCCCGTAAGGACCAGATGAGTAGCCCGCTGGCCTGTTCTAAAAATAGCTCAAATAGCAGCACTTACCAGTGAGCTGCCTCTATTTTTTAAATTGTATTTATTTACTAGCAAGCTGGTCTCGCTTTGCCCGACATTTTTAATTGTAAGAGAGACAAAACTCAAATAGAATTTGATAATCCAAGAAAATATTTTAAAGACTTGGTCTTCACTTGTTTAAATAAATTCATAATTTTTTTTACTTTGCTTCTTATAACGTTCAGAAAGACAATTTTAGAGAAAAAATACAACCTTAAAAATGATTTTAGGATTTTTAAACACATATACCTTTTTACCTTTTTAATTCCTTCCTCTTCTTTCCTGACAATTTAAATCAATGTTCAAGTAAAAAAATTTTTTTATTGTAAAGAATAATAAATCAATTTTAATTTAATTCTTCATTTTAGCTTCTGTTTTTTCGATGAAGAATATTTGTGAAATATTTCTTCAAACTTATTATGATTAAAATTCAAAACAATTATTCTGGAAAATCTACAAAATCTGTAGAATCAAATTTAAATCTTATTTCAAAGTCTTTTGAATTTCTTTCAAAAAAAAAATTCTGGAAAATCTAGAAGAAATAATGATTTGTCTTTGTTAGAAATATAGCTTGGTCCTATTTGTTATATATTCTAACAAAGTGCAGATTGGATTTTAACCTATTTAAAACATGTCATCAAAATTCTAAAATTAATCTTAATCAGGAAAAATTACTAATGAAGTTCCATAAATTAATGTTTTCAAAAAGATTCGAATTAGCTAGTTTTTCTCTTCTTTTTTTCGGTTGAATTTTGAATTTTAAAGAGTCGAAATTGAAGATAAACTATGTTTCAAAATTTAATTGTCATTTTTTTTCGTGTTTTCTCCTCTTTTAAACCGTTCATTTAAGTGTAAATATCATTAATTATTAATAATAACATAGAGTTAAAGGTAAATTGAGCAAATTGACTATTTCTGGCAATTTATTGAAGTGTGTATCAAACTGGTAGCCCTTCGCATTAATCACTACCCAAGAAGTAGCTCTTGCTTTCAAAAAGGTTGGTGACCCCTGTCTTAGACTTTCTTCATTTGTTTCAAGCAGAATTTTCACGACTGAATTTATTTGATATTAACATTTTATGACGTCTTTTTTTTTTTTTTTTTTTTTTTTTTTACAACTTACATATTTAAAGAGCAAAAAATATTCAAACTTAAAAAAACCCCAAAAAAACAACGTCTATGAAGTTTACCGGAGGCCAGCTGCATCCAGGCGCAGATCTTGTAGACGCTCCCGGCGTTGCAGAAGAAGAAGAGGCTGAAGCAGACGGCGGTGGCCGCCACCAGCAGCACGGACGTGCCCACGAAGAACATCGCCGTGCGGAAGGCCGGGGATGGGATGGAGCTGAAGTCCAGCACGCTGCCCTTGCAGATGAGCTCCGTTGTGAGCGCGTTGCCGATGCAGTAGTGGAAGAGACCGAAGTAGCCCGCCTGCGGGGTGTTCACGCTGTCCCCGATCCAGAAGGGCTGAATGAAGACCACCGCCGTGATGATGACGAAGCACATGGTGAACACGGCCCACATGACGCCGATGGCCCGGGAGTTCCTCACGTAGTTGGTGTGGTAGATTTTGGCAGCTTCCTTGGCCGGGAGTAAATCCATCGTCGATCCACTTTTTAACGAGTATGGAACAACTTGTTGCTGACGCCGCTCCTTTGCAGCGGCTGACCTCTGTCAGCATTCAGCACCATGGACAGCTCTGTGACGTCACACACCGTTGCCACAGCAAAACCGTGGCAACTTTTTTTCAAACTTTTTTTTTCTCCCAACAAGTACCACCTCAGAAAGCTTTTGTGCCACCATAATGATGACCGGCATTAAAATACAGTAGCGTAGTAGGACCAAGTAGTCATTAAAAAAAAGGCAGAGGATTTATTTAAGGTAAAAAATTTTTTTTTACCACCGAGCAGTGAGCAGCAGCGGTGGCCGCCCTCTGGAATCATTTTGGTGATTTAACCCCCAATTCCAACCCTTGATGCTGAGCAGGGGCGTCACTAGCTTTTAAGGACAGGGGGGGGGGGGCTTAGCCCCCAGGAGATGCAGGATGCATCTTGTCCACAAGCGACGCTGAGATCATTATCCATGCGTTCGTTACGTCTCGTCTCGATTACTGTAACGTATTATTTTCGGGTCCTCCCTATGTCTAGCATTAAAAGATTACAGTTGGTACAAAATGCGGCTGCAAGGCTTTTGACAAAAACAAGAAAGTTTGATCACATTACGCCTATACTGGCTCACCTGCACTGGCTTCCTGTGCACTTAAGATGCGACTTTAAGGTTTTACTACTTACGTATAAAATACTACACGGTTTAGCTCCAGCCTATCTCGCCGATTGTATTGTACCATATGTCCCGGCAAGAAATCTGCGTTCAAAGAACTCCGGCTTATTAGTGATTCCCAGAGCCAAAAAAAAGTCTGCGGGCTATAGAGCGTTTTCTATTCGGGCTCCAGTACTCTGGAATGTTATGTTATGTTATGTTATTTTCATTTATTATGCGCCCCCCAACCAACTGTTACATCAGCCCGGGGCGCAGCCCGACTGGAGAAACAAAAAAACAGAAACAGAGACTGAGACACACAAAGGAATCTAAACTAAACATTTAAGACTCACAATGAAAACATAGATTAAAAGTCATCTGCGGTAAAAAGGTGAGTTTTAAGCCGTGCTCTAAAAGAGTCCAGAGTGGTGGCGGACTTAATACTCAGGGGGAGCTTATTCCACAACCTAGGTGCCATCACTGAGAAAGCACGGTCTCCCCTTGTCACTAGGTTTGACCGTGGGACCTTCAGGGTCATCTGGTTGTCTGATCTAAGGCAACGACCCAGCCTGGAGCTGGTGGGTTGGTCCAGGAGATCTTTAATATAAGCTGGGGCGAGACCATTGAGCGCTTTGAAGACGAACATGACGATCTTAAATTTCACTCTACACTTCACTGGGAGCCAGTGAAGGGAGGAGAGGATGGGAGAAATATGTTCCCTCATTTTTGCGCCTGTCACCAGCCTGGCAGCCGCATTTTGTACTAGCTGCATGCTATGGATGGTCTTGTTGGTGACCCCAGCATAAAGGGCATTGCAATAGTCCAGTCTAGAAAAAATAAGCATTAACACGACCCTCCGTAGGTCACTGGGGGAGAGGAAAGACTTGATCTTGGCTATGGTGCGTAGTTGGAAAAAACAGGATTTCACCACAGATTTCACTTGTTTGTCAAACTTGAGGTCTGGGTCGAATATGACCCCGAGGTTTTTGACATGGGGTTTTTCAAGAGTGGCCAAACTTCCCAAATTCTTTCTGATCTGACTGACCGAGGTGGAGTTGCCAAACAGAAGAATTTCACTCTTGGTGTCATTGAGCTGCAGGCAGCTTTGTGACATCCACTCCTTTATGTCCCGCAAGCAGTCTTTCAAAAGGTCCAGCCCAGAGGGATCATCTGTCTTGAGTGGAAGATAGATTTGAGTATCATCAGCGTAGCAGTGAAAGGAAATTTTATGGCGATGAATGACTTGGCTGAGGGGGAGCATGTAGATGGAGAACAGGATGGGACCCAGTATTGAGCCCTGGGGGACCCCACAGGTGAGTGGAATGCCCTCCCGGTAACAGTTAGAGATGCTACCTCAGTAGAAGCATTTAAGTCCCATCTTAAAACTCATTTGTATAATCTAGCCTTTAAATAGACCCCCCTTTTTTAGACCAGTTGATCTGCCGTTTCTTTTCTTCTCTCCTCTTCTCCCCTGTCCCTTGCGAGGGGGAGTTGCATAGGTCCGGTGGCCATGGATGAAGTCCTGGCTGTCCAGAGCCGGGACCCCGGGTGGACCACTAGCCTGTGCATCGGTTGGGGACATCTCTGCGCTGCTGACCCGTCTCCGCTCGGGATGGTTTCCTGTTGGCCCCGCTGTGGACTGGACTCCCGCTGATGTGTTGGATCCACTGTGGACTGGACTTTTACAATGTTATGTCAGACCCACTCGACATCCGTTGCTTTCGGTCTCCAAGGTTTCTCATAGTCATTCACCGACGTCCCACTGGGGTGAGTTTTTCCTTGCCCGTATGTGGGCTCTGTACCGAGGATGTCGTTGTGGCTTGTACAGCCCTTTGAGACACTTGTGATTTAGGGCTGTATAAATAAACATTGATTGATTGATTGATTGATTGATGCGAGCGAACGTAGCGCACGAGCACAAAACTTCACAAACGGCTAACAAAGACATAGAAATTATTCATTGTTATTATTATTATTTCAGTCGGTTTATTTTCAATCTGTGTTCAGTACAACAACAAACATGGGTTTGCACAGTGACATTTTGTTTACAGCATCAACAAGAAACAATTATTATTATTATTAGCCTTTATTTAACCAGGTAAAATCCCATTGAGATCAAAGATCTCTTTTCCAAGGGAGACCTGGCCAAGAGGGCAGCAGCAAGGTTACATTAAAAACAGTAAACAAATACATAAAACATCACATTTACGACATTAAAACTTGCTCACATAACACATGTCCATACAGACAAGGTAGACTGCAGTCCTTTCACAGAAGCTTTAAACTCATTCAACGTAACAAGGGTTTGAAGTTTAATATTCGATTGTAGGTTATTCCAAGCCTTCGCTGCTGAAAACCTAAATGCTTTCTTGCCCACTTCAGTTCTTACTTTGGGGACGACTTGCATGATCCTTCAAGATACGCTGAAACACAATGAAAGTCATGGCATTAGCCTCTATGTTATTCATTCACAACATAGAGGCTAATGCCACCACTTTAGCTCACAATACAATAATTGTTTGTTCCCAAATATTTTGAAGTTGCACAGATTACATTTTGGGCACATATGTGGCTAAAATGGTTGTAAATTCAAGCCCTGGAAATATTACTTAATTACTTGAATTAAAGTAATATCTGGATCGGGATAATTTGGCTTGTATATAATATATTTATATATATATATTATGACAAGCCGTTAAGGAAATTAAATATATATGGAAGTCTGAATAGAAATGAGAAACATTTATATATACTGTAAATAAGAAAGACTTAGAGTCTGTCTGCTGATCTGAAAAAGAGCCAAAGCTGTCAACGAGCTGAGGGACCATCTTCAAAGTGCAATGCTGAAACAAATAATGCAAACAATAAAATGTAACTTCCAGGGCTTGAGAGTAATGTAGTCCCGTCGTCCCGGGGACGGTAAAAAAAATGCACGGGACGAAATTAAATTAAACGATGGCTTTTAACCATTTTTTTTCTTTTTCTTTTAATGTATTTATTCACTTTACATTTTATATTAAATGTCTTGGTTTTTCCACCCTCCGAAAATCCGATGAAATGTTTAACAAGCCATCCTATAATAATGCAACAGCTATTAATGTAACAATACAATAAAACAAATATATTTAATGATGTTGTTTTCATTACTTTAACAATAGGCTAATGTATATTACTTTATATAAATTCTACAAGAAACACAAAACTTAAAAACTAAATTATTTACAATTGCAGACACAAGATTCTTGTTCTGCAGTGCTGTGTGCTAGTGTGCTTCGTACACCTGCAGGACCGCAAGCAAGGTCGCAGAGAAAATGCGGACTGGATTTTGAGTGATGTGGGCATTTTCTATATGAACAAGTGGAATGGATTGGATACCGACGCACTAAAGGGGCTCTCTACCTTACACTATGAAGTGAGGGGAAACTTATTCAAACTTAAATTTATTCAAACTCATATTCGGGCCACTTTATAATGAATATGTCGGCATGTATTTGTAAAAAAAAAAAAAAAAAGAAAAAAAGATTTTTATTTTTATTTTTTTAACACCAAATTATTTAGGGGGGCTTAAGAACATTTTAGGGGGACTTGAGCCCCCCTAAAATAGGCCTAACAACACCAATGATGCTGAGTGCCAAGCACTGAGGCAATGGGTCCCATTTATATAGTCTTTGGTATGACACGGCCGGGGTTTGAACTCACGACCTACTGATCTCAGGGCGGACACTCTAACCACAAGGCCACTGAGCAGCAAGTAACAAGCAGCAAGTTAACAAGTATATTTCATATTTTGTCCACTGTAACATTACACACAGTTTGGTAAATGGTAAATGGGTTGTTTAGCGCTTTTCTACCTTCAAGGTACTCAAAGCGCTTTGACACTATTTCCACATTCACACACCCTTTCACACACTGATGGCGGGAGCTGCCATGCAAGGCCCTAACCACAAGCCATCAGGAGCAAGGGTGAATTGTCCAAAAGTCCAGTGGGGCAAGGCAAGAAGGAAGTCCGTAGGCAAGTGAGAGGTCGGGGCCTGGAGAGAGGCGTCGAGGTCCGTGTCCAAGCGGGGGTCGAGGATCGAGGGAAGCAGTCCAAAATCCGGAGGGAAGTCCAATGAAGCGAGGTGCACAGCTCGATCAATGGAGACGGAGGGAATATACAAAGAGTGAAGTACGTTCTGGCACTGGATCTTCGGGTCCGCTGGTTTTTATGGCGTCGGCCCTCATCAGATCCAAGTGCGCTGATTGTGGATTGCCCGCGGCGATGCGGGAAGAGCGAGCAGGTGCGTGTCCCGGGGCGGTCCTAGCAGAGCTGCCGGCGGCGCTTGCTGCAGATGGAATCAGGGATTGGGCATGCGCCGTGACATTCCTTTTCATCTCAATCATTAAGATTTTGACAGAAACATAACCCGTGAACATGTCTAATTTGGAGAACGGCAAAAGCGTCTCTTGAATTATTTGCCTGCTTGACATTTGTGATATCAGAACGGATGTAGGGAGGGGGTTACGACGCTACGAGGAACAAGGCATCCATGGTTCAAGCCTGGCATGGGAATGTTATCATTTTATTTATTTTGCTGATTTCATGAAGATTTGGGATGGAAATTAAAACCCCTTATTTTTCCAATTGTCCTGGGAAATTTCCCAAATATTGAAATGCAAACAGCCTTCTCTCTCTTCATTAAACAAACGTCAATAAACAGCTGGACGAGGCTTTGTACTCGTACACGTCATGCAGGTACTCTATGTGCCTTGTTCCTCTATATGTGTCATTTTGTTGCCTCTGCCTTGGTCCCCTTTTTGCTTCTGGTCAGTTTATTTTTTGATTCACCCGGGGACCGTTCCTTCTTCCACTCTTCATATCATCAAAATATAATTTTACCTGCATGCCGCTTCTTGTCTCTGCATCCTGGGGTCACGCCAACAACGCTAACCTCTCTCCCCCGTGACAAGTAGCGTTGTAATGTTTTCAGCGGCACCAATGTTGCGGTTAATCTAGCGCCAAACAACGTCAAGAGAACTCACAAACGTTGTTATCACCTGTCTGTCTGATGGAGGAGACGTACTGTCGGCTCAGCGCTACATGAGAAGGAGTGGGAAGGGTGGGGGTGTGGGGGGCCTGTGAAAGCCGTCAAGCAGTCTGGGCAGGAATATTTCCAAGAACTCAAAAATAAGCCCCATTACAACCCATCTGATCTTTGAATAAATCTGTTCATTTTAGTGTTTCTTTTCTGTTTCAGGGTACACAAGTGGACTTTGGACATGAAATACTGGAGAGTCTTCCCCAACATGTTTCGGTCAACCAAGGAAAACACATTTTGCGTGGAGGAAGCAGGCAACATTTTTGGAGAACGTTTTGTCGTTGTCATGCTCCATTAAAAAGCCTCCAATGCCGCACAGCCCATCTGTAGTATATCTCGGAAAGAACACGACTCTCATGCAAAACGACCAAGACAACTGAAACTTTGGGGAAGGATCGTACACACACTCATGTTCAAGGTCCTTTTAAGGACTTTTGTAGGTTTTAATAAAACATTTTATGGGTTCTGTTTTTTTGGGGGTCAACCTAGAGCAGTGGTGTTAAACAGTTTTTTTTCCCCATTAATGGTCACATTAATTAATTAAATAAATCAAAATTATATATATATATATATATATATATATATATATATATATATATATATATATATATATATATATATATATATATATATATATATATATATATATATATATATATATATATATACACGTGAGGTCAGGAAAAAACACAGAGGCTATTTCACCCCTACAAGCCCGTTTCGCCTGTTTTTATAGAATAAAATCCTCTGAAGAGCAGGGAATCCTGCGAAACAGGCTTGTAGGGATGAAATAGCCTCTGTGTTTTTTCCTGACCTAACGTATATTTCGCTCTACCCCGGTATTGAGCACTGTATAACGGATAAACCACAGAAACCTCAACTATATATATATATATATATATATATATATATATATATATATATATATATATATATATATATATATATATATATATATATATATATATATATATATATATATATATATATATATAAAATTAATAAAATAAAATTAAAAAACAGTATATATATATATATATATATATATATATATATATATATATATATATATATATATATATATATATATATATATATATATATATATATATATATATATATATATATATATATATATAATTAATAAAATAAAATAAAAATACAGTATATATATATATATATATATATATATATATATATATATATATATATATATATATATATATATATATATATATTTACAATACGGCTGCTCTCAGAGGGCCACTTAACAGTGGATAATATATAAACTTGCCTATGCATTTGATTATTATGCATATTGTTTTACATACACTGTAAAATAAAACTGGCAAATCAGTTGTTTTTTTTAAAAACAAAATAATACTGTGAATGGAAAAACAGTATCGCTGTTTTTTTAATTCTAGCAACTGTGCTGCCAGTTTTTTCTTTACTGTAAAAAAATGTGGTTCCATTTTTTTCATTCACAGTAACACACTGTATAAACATAAACCGTAACATTTACAGTAAAAATCTGTAAAAAAACAGTGGCAGAGTTTTTTCAATTGACAATAATACGCTATAAAAACCACTGTAAATGTTATCGTAAAATCTATTGTCATTTTTACAGCGTGCAATTTGATATTTAACGAGCTGTGAAATCACAAGCCAAGCAGATATTTAAGTATTTATATTGATTTGGACCAAAATATGTATGAAAGTACGATACTTTAGTGTTAGTTGCAATATAGAATAATAGTGACTTTAAAATGTATGTAAATTAATGCAGTGCATATACTGTATTTTTGGTCAAAATAGAAAAAGTTCCTTTTTTGACACACATTAGTTGCAGGAATTTGCGGGCCATAAAAAATGATGCGGTTGGCCAGAGTTTGACACATGTGCCCTATAGAGCAGTGATTATCAAGCTTTTTTCAACAAGTACCACCTCAGAAAAATGTGGCTCTCCAAGTACCACCAAGATGACCAACATTAAAATAGGCTTGAGCAGAGGTTTTATTTAACAAATATTTTGTTAAATAAATGTATTTACATATTTTGGACGCTGTAATATTACACCCAGTTTGAACAGTAACACTTTCTTTAAATATCAAAAAATAAAACACTGTACTTAAATAAAGAATCAAATCTTTGGCATACCACTAGAAGGAGCCCACGTACCACTGGTGGCACATTGTTTGAGAATCCCTGCACTGGAGAATAATTAAGCTTGTTTACTCAATTCTTGTTTTTAAAGATGATTGAATAGAACGTTATATATTCTCGTCATTCCACCCTGAAAGTAGAACACCGTAATTGAATATGCAATGTATGCAAACCACAGTGTGACCTCGATTCATGAACCTCTCATTATACAAAACTTTTTAATTGACGAACCACATATTTGAATAAAAATATGCATTGTTGTATGAACCTTCTTGTCTTAGTGTACGGACGTTTCATCTACCTATTATGTGCCTCGTAGCGCTCTATGTGCTCTTTCAATCAGCACAGCAGTGCTATTGGTAGCCACTGTGCTAATTTGTGTGCTTTTTAGGTGTTGTTAGCTTTTTTTTTTTCCTTTTTTTTTTTTTTTTTTACAGTATTGTTTAAGTTTTGCTAGCTCAATATGAGTAAAAGGAAAGCAATGGACAGTGTGAATGTGTGGTTTGAAACATTTGTCGAAACTGCCTCCCACCTCTCTTCCAGTGCATACCAAGGCGATTAACCAACAAGTTATAATGTATTCCCCTTTTAATTCCTAATCATTGTAGCAACCTGACTGTTAAGATGAAGGATTTGTGTTATTTTTTGTGATTACAATCCATCCATTCATTGTCTACTGATTATCCCTCTCATTCCCTTTACACAAGACTGAAGCTTAGAGGTGACAGAGCTTTCGCCGCTGCTGCTCCCAAGCTCTGGAACGACCTACTTCTGAGTGTTAGACAAGCCTCCTCTCTTCCTGTTTTTAAATCTCTATTAAAAACATACTTTTATTCCATGGCTTTTAACACTGAGTGATATCCATCCTGCAATGGTGCCCCATAATACACCTGCTGTGAACCTGTTTTTATGTTTTATTTATTTTATTCATTTATTTTTTATCATGTTCTGTTTGTGTTGTGTTGTTCTTGTATTATCTTTTTAACCTGCCCATTGTACAGCACTTTGGCTACCCCTGTGGTACATTTTAAATGTGCTTTATAAATAAAGTTGATTTGATTTGATTTGATTTGATTTGATTAATTCAAGGGTGTCAAAAGTATGGCCCGTGGTTGAAAGATTGAAAATGAACACCAATGAGTTGACTGATAATTTGTTCAGAAAGTATAAACAACGACAAACAAAGATAGAATACTATCAACCGCAACATGTAAGTGTAAAAAAACAACAACATTATGATTTGTACATTTTCAGAATGTGCTTGTTGTATTTTTAAACAAAGAACACAATCTGAAGTTGCCTTTATTTTTAAGTTATGGTGCCGTGATTTTACCAGTCCGGCCCACTTGGGAGTGGATTTTTCTCCATGTGGTCCCCGATCTAAAATGAGTTTGACACCCCTGCTTTAATTGCTCCCCTGTGGAGTTCCCTTCCAAAATTCTCGTCCGGAATTCCTGCAGCCATGCTTCCAAATTGACAGAATGTGATGTAAACATTGACTGCTTACTTCAAGCTGCACACCTCACTCCACTCCTGCTGTCACTGTTTACTGTTTAACTCTCTATGGAGGCCACACATGCGACCTTTCCCCTTCAAGTGTGTGTTTGCGTGCAGAAGAAAACACCAGCCCAAACAGGCTGGATAAAAATAAATAAACAATCCAACTTGACGGAAACTAAGCTGCGTTTGCCTGTGACACTAATGAGGCAGAATCCTCCATGCTCGTGACAGCCTCAGAGTTTGTTTTTTAAGCTTTTATCAAGACGATTGTCACAGCAGCGATCGCTGGAGGTGCAGATTCGCCTCAGCGCAACGTGACGGCAAACGCTAACAAAAGAGGAAATACTGTATATACAGTAAAGCCATGGATTGGTTTTGATCATGTATGTTCAGTCCTTTAAGGAATTAGTGAAAGCCCGAATCTGGCTGCACATCCACCATGTGCTGTGCGATGTGGACCTAAATCAAGATAAACTGCAATGTCTCCACTTTTAAAACCTATGCTGGATAATAAATGCGTTCCATGCCTTTAAACTTCCCCAGTCAATCATACGCTCCCAATATTTACGACACACTTAAGAGCACTCAAGGCGTTGTTGCTGCTTTCCCTGGCTAGCAATAGCCGTTTTTAGTGCACTATTATTGCTTTGTTTGTGTTTTAAAGTGCAGGACATATTTTGGTGAACTAATTGCATTTGTGTTGCATTCAACCATCCATTAAAATTGCACAAGAAACATTTAGTATATACACAAAAAAAAAAATCACATGAATTATTTGCATATTTCATATATTTCATTTCACTGCAGTAGCAGTGCTCAGTATGAGGCACTTCCACACTACTGCAAACTACAAGAACAACAATGTGGTTATCAGAGGTGGGGCCTTGCCTGCTGGTATAATATATTGTAAATCATGATCATAAATTGATAAAAGTTATTGGTAACACTTTAGTATGGGGAACATATGCACCATTAATTAGTTGCTTATTAACATAGGGTTAGGGTTAGGGACCTTAACCCTATGTTAATAAGCAACTAATTAAGGGTGCATATTTTTGTGATTATAATTAGAGATGTCCGATACTTTAAAATGCAATATCGGAAATTATCGGTATCGTTTTTTTTATTATCGGTATCGTTTTTTAATTTTTTTTAATTTTTTATTTTTTTTTATTAAATCAACATAAAAAACACAAGATACACTTACAATTAGTGCACCAACCCAAAAAACCTCCTTCCCCCATTTACACTCATTCACACTCATTCACACAAAAGGGTTGTTTCTTTCTGTTATTAATATTCTGGTTCCTACATTATATATAAATATATATCAATACAGTCTGCAAGGGATACAGTCCGTAAGCACACATGATTGTGCGTGCTGCTGGTCCACTAATAGTACTAACCTTTAACAGTTCATTTTACTCATTTTCATTAATTACTAGTTTCTATGTAACTGTTTTTATATTGTTTTACTTTCTTTTTTATTCAAGAAAATGTTTTTAATTTATTTATCTTATTTTATTTTTTTATTAATTTTCTTAACAAGGACCTTATCTTCACCATACCTGGTTGTCCAAATTAGGCATAATAATGTGTTAATTCCACGAGAATTCCACTATATCGGTATCGGTTGATATCGGTATCGGTTGATATCAGTATAGGTAATTAAGAGTTGGACAATATCGGAATATCGGATATCGGCAAAAAGCCATTATCGGACATCCCTAATTACAATCCATCCCTTCATTGTGTACTGATTGTCCCTCTCATTCCCTTTAATGAGAATGGGTTTAGGGTTAGGGTTAGGGTTAGGATTAGGGTTAGGGTTAGTGCTAGGGTTAGGGTTAGGGAAGACTCTTAGTTAATGACTTACTGGTAGTATAATAAGGCCATGCAGAATAAGTACTTAATAAGTACTTAATAATGAATCATTAAGAGCCAAAATGTTAATAATTTGCATGTTAATAAGCAACTATTTAATGGTGCATATGTTCCCCATACTAAAGTGTTACCAAGTTATTTTTAATTATTTAATGTACTTTTCCTAAATATATAAAAGTATTCATCATATTCTCTTCATGTCATATTAGGCTCCGGTGTTGCTGTTTTTATGTTAGAGCTTTTATCCAATCAGAATTTAGCTAGCTTGTTGCCAGCGCTGTATGAAATCCCCTGAAGGCCTTCTAAATCAACAATGCGGTGGTCTCTGCAGGGTAGGTGAACGCGGCACATACAGTTGATAGACAGTTGCGATAGCCAATCAGATCACGAGTTGTTGAGAGTAGGCCTTCCAAGGTTGCCACATGTTGACCTGTTGAACGTGACATGTACTGTTATGATCTGCTGCCCGGATCATGTTCTATTTGGTTTTTGGACTCCCTCAGTTCCTGTTTTGTTTTTCCTGTTTTGGGTTTGTTTTCTGTTTCCATGGGTGCTTATTGTCTTCACCTGTCTCTGATTGGTGTTAGGGACACTCACCTGTTTCCCGAGCACCAATCAGAGCACTATATAATCCTGCCTTTGCCGGTCAGTCAGTCTGGCTTCCTAATTTGCTACAAGCAACCGCTAACGACGGTTTGATTTCCTGTTTTGGTATATTAGCTTCCACGCTAGCCCCCTTAGATTTTGACTTCCATGCTATGAGCACGCTTTTGTTTAATAATAATTTGTGTCCGGAGTCCGTCTGCATCTTGGGAGAACGACCCCCGTATTACGATGCGCCCAGATCGTTACATGTACGCCTCTTGGGATTGGATACTCACACACAGGACTTTTGAGCCATCCTGTGGATACTCACTTGTGACTCACAAGTGAGTATCCAATCACAAGTTGTGAGTTGCGAACGCGGGAAGTGTTTTCCAAAATAAGAGAGCCGCACAGGAGCCCCTCTTGGCTAACAGAGAGATCTAATATCCACTTGCTTTTTTAACGCACAATGGCTGAAGGAGAGCAAAACGTTGATTAGGTCGCAGATATACTTGCAAAACCATTTTCAAGAAGGAAATTTCAAAAGAAGCTCGGACTCGTGAGACCGAGGTCGGCCGACCTCCGAGCTAGCTAACATCTCCCAGCCGGTGAAATGGTTTGACACCCCCACTTCCAATCTAATCAACCAAACTATAAGCGGTACCCTGTCTTACGGCTTCCGCGAGGTGCTG
This sequence comes from Entelurus aequoreus, assembly GCF_033978785.1. Lineage (NCBI taxonomy): Eukaryota > Metazoa > Chordata > Actinopteri > Syngnathiformes > Syngnathidae > Entelurus > Entelurus aequoreus. The sequence goes on from NC_084737.1 coordinate 23,094,223, forward strand.
CAAAGTGTGAGTTTTAATATTGTATTTCTTAACTTTTTTTTTTGACAATTATTTTAATTTTGATGTATATGTTTTAAATGCTGATACGGGTTTATTGATTTTTAAAGGCGCTGTAAAATAGCTCGTTTTGTACACTGTTGAGGTTGTTCAATGACCAGTAGTGCACAAGTGTGTTTCTGTATGATATTTCTCCAACCATGTGGTGACATAAATTATGGTATCATGAGAGCTAGTTATTAAAGTTGGACCAAGTAGGACATCACTGAAAGCCTAGGTGTGAAATGCACAGCCCGCCACCGATGGTTATGGTATTAGTTTATTATCAAAATGCATACAATCGCAATATGATACATCGCCTATTTCCAGTTCCTCATTACAACATGTCCGAAAAGGAGTAGGAAGAAGCAGAGCTGATTTAATTCTACCCCTTTTCCATTTCATAGCAATTTCTAACACATTTGTTTGTTCACTTCCTGTACTCAATCTGTAACACATACATGCATATCTACATATATCTATCTATCTATCTTTCTATCTATAGAACACTTTTCAACTTTGCATCAGTGTATCTGAGATAAGCACAGGCCCAGCGAAGCTGGCGCCGTTTCTGGGTGTTGTTGATAAATGGCTTTCGCTTTGCATAGTATTGTTTTTACTTGCACTTACTGTATTTTTCAGACTATAAGTCGCTCCGGAGTATAAGTCGCACCGGCCCAAAATGCATAATGAAGAAGGAAAAAAACATATATAAGTTGCACTGGAGTATAAGTCGCATTTTTTGGGGAAACTTATTTGATAAAACCCAACACCAAGAATAGACATTTGAAAGGCAATTTAAAATAAATAAAGAATAGTGAACAACAGGCTGAATAAGTGTACGTTATATGATGCATAAATAACCAACTGAGAACGTGCCTGGTATGTTAACGTAACATATTATGGTAAGAGTCATTCAAATAACTATAACATATAGAACATGCTATACGTTTACCAAACAATCTGTCACTCCTAATCGCTAAATCCGATGAAATCTTGTACGTCTAGTCTCTTACGTGAATGAGCTAAATAATATTATTTGATATTTTACGGTAATGTGTTAATAATTTCACACATAAATCGCTCCTGAGTATAAGTCGCACCCCCGGCCAAACTATGAAAAAAACTGCGACTTATAGTCCGAAAAATACGGTACATATCTATATACTGTACATATCTATATACTGTGTGTATATATATATATATATATATATATATATATATATATATATATATATATATATATATATATATATATATATATATATATATATATATATATATATATATATATACATATATATATATATATACTGTGTATATATATATATATATATATATATATATATATATATATATATATATACATATATATACATATATATATATATATATATATATATATATATATATATATATATATATATATATATATATATATATATATACACACACTTATTATTTATTTATGTATTTACTATACATATATTTATATACAGTAAATACATAAATACAATTCTCATGAATAGTTTATACGTTTATAAATTGTGATTCAACTAAATGAGATAATTAAGATGATCTCCTTTTTAATTAAAGGTTCAAGATGTTCTTCTTTCTTATACATTGTAAACACTGAAATATTTCTCCCCTTTTGTTGAGAAACATCGTTGTACATTCTTGGTGGGGACTATAGAACTTTCTTTTTATTTAATGATTGTTTTTATGATATGAATGAGAGGCAACCAGGCCTCTTGTTTATTTTCATTTATTTTATTTTATTTAAAGGGTTTATTTTATTTTATTTATTATTATTATTATTATTTTTTTTATTTTTATTTTTATTTTTATTTTTATTTGTTTATTATTTTATTATTATTATTATATATTTTTTTTGGTGTATGTATGTGTATGTGTATATGTGTGCATATGTATATGTATGTCGGTGTATATATGTGTGTGTGTGTATGTGTATATGTATATGCATGCATGTGTGTATGTGTATGTATGTGTATATACATATATGTATGTATATGTGTATGTGTGTATGTATGTGTAGGTGTGTGTATGGGTGTGGATGTCCGGTGGATCGATTGGCCTTTATGTGGATGAGTTGGGGTAGGTGGGTTGGTGGCCTCTGTGGTAGCTGGGGTTGTGCGTTGTTGTGGTTTACGGGGTCGGTCGCTTTTTTTTGTTTCGGTTTCGGCGGCCGCGGGTGTTTGTACTGCGGACGGGCGGTGGTGGTGATGGTTGCTGTGGTACTGCCGGCGGTTGGCGTTGCTGTGTTGGGTTGGAGTGGTTGGGGGACTGTGGCTGGTATCTGTGCGCTTGTGGGGTTGTGAGGGCTGGCTGGCCTTGGCTTGCCGGCTGGTTTGGGGGCTGGCTTGCGGACGGGGTGCATTGACTTCTTCCCCCGTTGGGGGGCGCCATCCCCTGGCCAGGACTTGTATGGGTACGTTGCTGTGTGGATGGCCGGGATGCGGTGTTTGCATTGGGCATGGGGCCTGTGCAGTTTTTCTGCGTTTGGTTGCTGGTATGGGCTCTGCGGGGTTGGGTTGGGGCGGGCGGGGGCTGGCTTTGTTTGGCGGGGGGTGGGCTCGCGTGGCGTCACACTAAAGTGGTCTGGTGTGGGTCACGGGCCGTGGGGGGGGGGCTTCCTGGCCGTAGTTCCTGGTTGTCGGCTGCATGGACTGGGGGGGGATGTCCGGGCCCTCTACTCCTCCTACTTATAGCACACACAGTCACACAAATATAGGACTTTGGGGGATTGTCCTGCGGGGAGGCATGGCGGGGGGTTGAGGATGCCTCCTATGGGGCTCCAGTCCTCCTGTCTTGTCCCCTGTTCGTCCATCCTTCAATCTTAGCTGCATATTAGACACTTAGGATTTGGGGGGCTCGGCTTGGTTGGGACCCACCAAGACCTTGATGTCCCCCAATTTTAATCGCATTATTAGTTCCCACAAGCATACATATCTCACTCACGCTACAGTACACGCATCAATAGGGACTGGAGGTCGGCTGTAATGGCTGACCTCCTAATTTTAACTACACAGTAGACACTCTGGGGGCCTTGTACACATGCATGTGGGGGGGGTTGGGGTTCGGCGCACCCCTCATTGCCTCGTCGGCCGGCGCGGATTCCGGGGACTGCGTTCTGGTGGCCTGCCAGGCTTTTATTAATTTATTATTATTATTATTGTTATTATTATTATTATTATTTTTTTTTTTTAATTATTGTAATATTATTTTTTTTAAAATAATTTTTATTATTTACTTACTTTATTTTATTTTATTTTAATTTTATTTATTTATTTTTATTTGTTATTTTTAATTTAATTTGATTTGTATTTTATTTTATTTTATTTTATTATTGTTTATTTATTTTTTAAATTACTATTATTATTTTTGTTTAATCTTGTTATTTATTTGTGTGTGGCGTCGCGCGGGTCTTGCTTCCTGTTGGGTGGGGTCCGTGCCCGTGTGGCCCGACCTTGCGCTGTGGGGTCTCTGTTGGCGACTTGATGTGGTGGCGGCACGGCGCCCGTGTCTGGTCTGGATGCTGTGTCTCGGTTGTTTGGGCGGTGGTGTGTTTGTGCGGGTTTGGGTTGGGGTGGTTGGGTCTTTAGGTGGGGGGGTGTTGGTGTCTCTTGTTTGCGTGTTGGCGTTTGGGCTTGCTGGCGGGCTGGCGCTGGCTGGTCTCCGTGATCCTGTTGGCGTGTGGTTGCCGGTCGCGGTTTTTTTTGATCGCTTTGATTTGATTGGGTGGTGCTGCCTGTCTGGGGGTGTTGTGGCTGCTGTTTCTGCTGCCGTTTGTTTGTGGTTCTGGGGGTGCGTTCTGGGCCTGCCTGTCGGGTGGGGGTCAGCGCCTCGGGCTACTGCATCCGGACTGCGTGTCTGGAGCTCCTGGGTCCCACCGTCCATCCCTTCCGGGTGCCCGTCTTGGTTGGGGCCTGCTGGGTCTGGTCCCTGCGTCTACTGTGGTAGCTTGGTGCTGCAGGGTATTCCTAGGTGCTGCGAGTCGGCCAGTTGTTGGGGTAGCGACCTTGTGTGTCAGCATGTCTGTGATCTTCTTTTAATTCTTTAAAAAATGTTTTTTTTAATAGATTTAATTATTTTTTTATTCTTATTTTTTAATATATTTTATTAATATTATTATTATTATTATTATTTATTTATTTATTGAATTTGTTTATTTTCCCCTACCTCAGGGGGTGGGGGGGTGGTCCTGCGGCGGCCGGCTTGGGTGGGGTGGCCGTGGGCTGGCCTCGCCGCGCTCTCCGGGGGTGGGGGGGGGTTCATGGGGGCCCGGTTGCCGGTGGGGCGGGGGCGGTCTTCCCGTCCGGTTGCGGGGGGTCTCCGGGCCCCTCGGGCGGGGCGTCCGGCCTTTCTGTCCGTGTGGGGTGTGGTCTCTCGCTGGCTTGGGGTCTGGCTTCCCCCTGCTTTTCTCGTGCCTTGTCCTCTGCCGGGTGCGTCTGTCTGCGGCCTGCTGCTGGCCCTTGTGGGCGGCGCGGTGGGCCAGGCTCTGGGGTTCCTGTCGCTGTCCGGCTTGGCTGCGTGGGGGCGGTGGTCCCTGGTTCCCTGGGCACCACACCTACTGTTTGTGGGATGGGCTCTCGGGGAGGCTGGGGCCGTACTCTGGCCCGCACACACTGGGAGTCAAATGTATTGTACATGCAAATTCACATATACTCACATACATACATACACACATACATAGGTACCTACGCTCCCACATACATATACAAATACAGTACATATTTACACACTCAAAGTTCGTACATCCACACGCACGCTCATTATACAAACACACTGTATACACATACTGTACATATACACTCACTGTACAAACACACACATACACATCCTGTACATATACATTCACTGTACAAACACACACATACATATACTGTACATATACATTCACTGTACAAACACACATACTGTATACACATACTGTACATATACATTCACTGTACAAACACACACATACACATTCTATACATATACATTCACTGTACAAACACACATATACACATACTGTACATATACATTCACTGTACAAGCACACATATACCCATACTGTACATATACAAGTACATATGCACACATACACTCATGCACATAATCACGTTTCATCAAACATATATTAACGTTGTTGCCCTAAGGTAAACTGGGTATAACACATGGCACACTGACAAAGCTTAATCTATTGTTACTATAACAATCTACAAGGTTAATGTAGGTTGCTTCTCTTTCTTCCCCTCCATTTTTCTGCATTCTTTCGTATCTCAAGTTATCATTACGTATATGTATTGTTGCATTTGAACAATTGTATTGTTGATAATAAAGGTAAAGTATTGGGATTGTTTATTATCAATAGCACTATTTCTATTGGTATTCATATTGCTCGATTTTTAGTGTAATAATGCTCATTGTCATTTCTGTATTATTTTTTATTTTCGCTAACTGCTTATTTGCTATTACTTTTACCATCATATTTGTACATGTCGTATTTGCTGATGTTGCTCTGTTGTTGTTGTTGTTGTTGTTGTGTTTGCTGTTGTTGTTTTTGTTTCTCTGTCTAATCCCCCTCTTGTCCCCACAATTCCCCCCTCTGTCTTCCTTTTTTTCTCTTTCTGTCCCCTCCTGCTCCGGCCCGGCTGCACCAAATGATAATATAAATACATTTAATAAAGTCAAAATACAAATAAGGCAACAAGAGAAGTATCCTACACTTCTCTTTTGTAAAGTAAATCTGAACAGCCGATATGGGCATCTACATCTACTATATGATTTGCCTGAGAAGCTGGGCAGGACATTATTTAAAAAAAAAAAAAAAAAAAAATGATATGAATGAGAATATTAATTACTTCTATTTAAACCCCCCCCCCCGCACACACGACTCTTGACCCATCCTGTCAGCTCAGTTCCTCTGTTGTATTCCTAGAAGACTTCTCAGACTCAAGTTCATCCGTAGTTAGACAGTTTGTGGTTTTTGTCTCCTGTGGCGCAAACTGACTTTCTTGATGTGAATATGAAGTAGGTTTAATTTTTCAAGTCAATTCTTTAATGAATTGTGAGGTAGTTAAGTCCGAGGCAGACTTGATGTATTTCACCTGTTCACAAAGAGTGAATAGTGGAGGTGTGTATTGATCCGTACAATAGATTTTCACTAAGTCCTGCAGTGCTGGGAGGAAGTGTTTCAATAACAATGAGAGGCCACCCGCCTGCATGCTTTAGTGTGTGTTGTTGCTTACACGCCACTTCACTCTCATAGCAGGGAATGATCTTGAGGCAAGCTTTTTAATCTTCATTATATTCAACAAACAAGTCTCCTGTGTTTACAGAGCGTAGTGGCACTCCCTTAAAGCAACAGTAACACATTCTCAATCACTGATGTACTGCAGGGACCTATGGTTTACGGGACGATTTTCTGTAGGATTACAATTGGTTTAAAAAAAAAAAAAATGTTCCTAAAGAGGACGGTTGACATTTTTCCTTTAAAAATTTGGTTTATAAATGTGACTGTAGAGCAAAATCTACACAATGTTTACACCAAAGCATGTCTAATATATATTATACGGACCAAATTATTCTCAAACTAGTGGTACATGTACCACTACTGGTATGCGGGCTATACAGTATCTAGTGCTACGGCAAAAAAAATCACTTGATTAAAGTAGAATTAGTACAGTGTTGAACACTTTGAACAGTGTTCCTGTTCAAACTGTGTGTAATGTTACAGTGGCCAGAATTATCAAATGTACTTGTCAAATAAAACCTCTGCCTTGTTTTTAATGAATACTTGCCTACTACGCTACTGTGTTTTAATATTGGTCATTATGATGGTACTTGGAGAGACAAGTGTTTTCTGAGGTGGTAATTGGCAAAAAAAGTTTGAGAACCACTGATATACACCACAAGGCATAGTGCTAGACATAAATTTAACTCAATATAGGTCCCCTTTAATTAATAATATACTACTAAATATGCACAATTCTTGATCAAATACAGGGCAAACCTACTGTAACTAAGGCTGAAACGACGCGTCGACGTAGTCGACGTCATCGGTTATGTAAATACGTCGACGCCGTTTTTGTGCGTCGACGCGTCGCATAATGACGTCACACTACCGTCATGGCGAAGCGCAAAGCAGACGATCAAAGAAGACGATGCGAGCGGTGCGAGCGAGGGGGGAAAAGCATGCCAAAAGTGTGGGAGTATTTCAATAAACGGCCTAATAATGTTGTTGTATGCACACTGTGTCGAGCGGAAATGGCCTATCATAGCAGCACAACGGCTATGAACGAACATTTGAAAAGAAAACCATCAACTAGTCAATCGTCCGCGCGAGCATACGTTGTCATCATTACACAAAAACATGAATGTGTCATTTGTATCTGCTAGGGGTGTAACGGTACGTGTTTTGTATTGAACCGTTTCGGTACGGGGCTTTCGGTTCGGTACGGGGGTGTACCGAACGAGTTTCTAAGCTAAAGTCTTAACAAGCTGCTTTGCTCCGTCTGCCTCTGTCTCAGCACGCAGCATTGTCCCACCCACACACCATCTGATTGGTACACACGCAGCATTGTCCCACCCACACAACCATCTGATTGGTACACACGAAGCATTATCAGCCAATCAGCAGTGTGTATTCAGAGCGCATGTAGTCAGCGCTTCAGCGTGGAGCAGATAGGTGTTTAGCAGGTGAGCATCAGGCAGCAGACTCTCCCCAAATGATAATAAACACCTCCCAGTCAACTACTAGTAACATCACTATGAGCCCGTTGACCTTCTAGAAACTTAAACTGCAGCTCAGCTCGCTCGCAATCCTGGCTTGAGGTGAAGGCTAATTAGCTCTCAGTTTCAGCCACATCGACCCCTTCTGAGCGCCTATTTTCAGCTGCTGGGAATATTGTAAACAAGAAAAGAACCAAAGCATGTAGACATGCTAACCTTTCTTCATTAAAACTGTTAGACACTCACTGGAATGAGTAGAATTGGTTATTGTGTACTGTGTTGGACTGGATGTTTATTTTGCACATTTTAAAAGCAATACTTAATGTTTACAGTGCTCCAGAATATTTAGATTGGCACTTTTTTGTATTGGATGTTTATCTTTATTTTTGCACATTTTAGCAAATAAGCAATACTTTCACTTTTGTTGAAATGTTTACACTGTTGTTACAGAATATTTCGTTTTGCACTTTTTTGTATTGGATGTTTATCTTTATTTTTGCACATTTTAAAGCAAAATAAGCAATACTTTTACTTTTGAAATGCTTATACTATTGCAGAATATTAAGATTTGCACTGGATGTTGACTTTTATATTTGCACATTAAAAAGCAAATAAGCTACTTTTAATTTTGTTAAATGTTAAAAGTTTTAAATGTTTACATTGTTACAGAATATTTAGTCATGTTGTTGTCAATGTTGACTGAGTGGCCATACTTCTTTTTTTTTGTAAATAAAAGCCATGCCTTTTGAAAAAACGGGCCTACATTTATTTTTTCATCTTCATTTTGAATAAAAAAAATAATCGGCAAAAGGAAAAAATAATCCATAGATTAATCAAAAAAATAATCTATAGATTAACCGATTAATCGAAAAAATAATCTATAGATTAATCGATAGAAAAATAATCGTTAGCTGCAGCCTTAACTGTAACGTACGTACATAACCCACCTTATTTGGTTCTACGATGGAGCTCTTGAATCTAAACACTTGCATCTCAATATGTTTGACATGTAACATGCCTTTTGAAAAGAAAAACTACTTTTAGACAAGACATATTGTATAAAAACAATAAAATAGAATGTAGTACTAACAACTACAGTAGTTTTATGAAGTAATTGTCGTGACCTGTCATACCAGGTCATGCCTTGTTTTGGGTTTGTTATAGTTCTCCTATGTTTAAAGCAGTGGTTCTTAACCTGGGTTCGATCGAACCCTAGGGGTTCGGTGAGTCTGCCTCAGGGGTTCGGCGGAGGTCACGACACACCCGACTCATCGTGTAAATAAAAACTTCTCCCTATCGGCATGTTATGGATAACCCCAAACAATGTTCCCTCTAATTTTCCATCTGATTTGCAGGTGTGTAATTTGTTGTGAGTTCATGCACTGTGTTGGTTTTGTTCTTTGAACAAGGTGATGTTCATGCACGGTTCATTTTGTGCACCACTAAAAAAACATGTAACTTTGTCTTGAATTTGAAAAAAAATATATATACACTACCGTTCAAAAGTTTGGGGTCACCCAAACAATTTTGTGGAATAGCCTTCATTTCTAAGAACAAGAATAGACTGTCGAGTTTCAGATGAAAGTTCTCTTTTTCTGGCCATTTTGAGCGTTTAATTGACCCCACAAATGTGATGCTCCAGAAACTCAATCTGCTCAAAGGAAGGTCAGTTTTGTAGCTTCTGTAACGAGCTAAACGGTTTTCAGATGTGTGAACATGATTGCACAAGGGTTTTCTAATCATCAATTAGCCTTCTGAGCCAATGAGCAAACACATTGTACCATTAGAACACTGGAGTGATAGTTGCTGGAAATGGGCCTCTATACACCTATGTAGATATTGCACCAAAAACCAGACATTTGCAGCTAGAATAGTAATTTACCACATTAGCAATGTATAGAGTGTATTTCTTTAAAGTTAAGACTAGTTTAAAGTTGAAAAATGTATTCGGGTGTTACCATTTAGTGGTCAATTGAATATAATGGACTTTATTGTCATTATATTTGCATATAACGAGATTAAGGACTCCAATTTAAGGTGCGGTAGTGGGAACAAATATGGGGTAAAAATAAATTACACAAGAGGTAATAAAGAAAAACAACAACAATTGAAATAAACAGACTACTATCCTATAAAAAATAATAAGCAATCCTGTACAACATACAAAACACTATAGAAATACAAAATACTGTACAATATACAGTACAAGACAAGAGTACCGGAGTAAAAAATAACAATCAGTGTCGGATGTATTGCACTCGAAGGGTAATATTGCACTGTAGGGTATTAGGGTAGGATATTGTATAGGGGTGAATTATTGTTATAAGTTAGAGTTCAGGATGGTGACAGCTCTGGGAAAGAAGCTGTCTCTGAGCCTGTTTGTTCTGGCTCTGATGCACCTGTAACGCCTGCCCGATGGTAGCAGGTCCAACAGGTGGAAGCCAGGGTGTGTGCTGTCCTTAGTGATGCTTTTTGTAGTCATGCTTTTTGCTCTGTTGAGACAGCGGGAGTTGTGTAAATCCTTCAGGGAGGGGGCAGCCGATGACTTTTTGAATATGAATATGAATATGTACTTCACTGTGCATTCAATCAATCAAAAAACCACCATGTGGAGTGAATGAAGGATGGGTTCTCACTTCTCTGTTATTATTATTGATTTTTTTTTTGCTTGCAACTTAAAGCATAACAATTAGCATAGAGACAGCTCTTATCATGTTGGGGCCCTCGCAAGTTGAGTTACCACAGCAGTTCCTAGAAACTCTCAGAGCAGTACTGTATGGGCTCTGAGTAAACAAGTCGCCACCGTCATCCCAGTAGGAACTGTATAAACAAGCTCCAGTCACAAGCCATTAAGCTTCCCCAGACCCTTTGCGGACGGGCAAGTCCTACTTTCTCACTGGGTTATATTTCGTAAAGCAAAAAGTAATGTGTGAGCTGTGGTTAAACGGCTGGTGGCACTTCCAATAAACTGCGGTGGCGTTATTACGTTCATTGCCAACTTTGATCAAATAATAGACAGCCTAATTCGTTAAAACGATTAAGATCTGCTGCTAAGGCTGACGGCGGAGTTAATCATAACGCTACTCAGATGTTCCGCATCCTATATTTGCTCTGAATCCTTTCAAAGCAACTCGCAGAGATTTCTTGTTTTCAGCGGTTTCATCATTAAAAAAAATCATAATTGGTACTGCGTCTGTGCAAGAGTACAAACAATGTATAACTATTTCTTTTAAACACCCCCTTGTGTCTCATCCCTGACCCTGACCCCAGTTGTTTATAGTTCCCCACAGCTACAATATGTGCTGCTAATGAGCTGTGTGTGAGTCCAGTGTTGTCGGGAGTGTCCACGTCAGGAAGAGGAGAGTGTTCTTTGTGTTCACCAACCCTCATCTTTCATTCAGCTTCAAAAGATGCTTGGTTACTTGTTCTCAGTTACATTTTCTTTTTCCTCCATCCCCTGCTGGCATAAATATAGTTGTAGTTTAGCAAGGGAGAACACAACCAAGCTCGTTATTTTACAGCTGCCTGCACAGTGCAAGCCTAATCATCTTCACACTAAATGATAGGTGTTCATGCAACATTAACACCTGAAAGCACCACTTCTACAATAGTATTATCCAAGCTTCTGCTTGGGTAAAAAAAACATGTCATTTGTTGTCCAACAGGGGGCAGTGTGTCATTAAAGAGGAACATTTGTGTTCCCCTCTCAAACTTGCACTCAGATTTTCATCCCAAATCTAGTTTGCAACTCCTCCATGCATGTTTGTATCATTTCCAAAACATACATATTTAATCTAGATCGGGGGTCGGCAACCCGCGGCTCTAGAGCCGCATGCGGCTCTTTAGCGCCGCCCTAGTGGCTCTCTGGAGATTTTTCAAAAATGTATGAAGAATGGAAAAAGATGAGGGGAAAAAAAATAATTTTTTTTGTTTTAGTATGGTTTCTGTAGGAAGACAAACATGACACAAAACCTCCGTAATTGTTATAAATCACACTGTTTATATTAAATATGCTTCACTGATTCAAGTATTTGGCGAGCGCCGTTTTGTCCTACTTATTTTGGCGGTCCTTGAACTCACCGTATAGTCTGTTTACATGCATAACTTTCTCCGACTTTCTAGGACGTGTTTTATGCCACTTCTTTTTCTATCTCATTTTGTCCACCACACTTTTAACGTTGTGCATGAGTGCACAAAGGTGAGTTTTGTTGATGTTATTGACTTGTGTGAAGTGCTAATCAGACATATTTGGTCACTGCATGACTGCAAGCTAATCGATGCTAACATGCTATTTAGGCTAGCTATATGTACATATTGCATCATTATGCCTAATTTGTAGCTATATTTAAGCTAATTTAGTTTCCTTTAAGTCCTCTTAATTAAATTTATATCTCATGACACATGTAATATGGCTTTTAATTTTTTGCGGCTCCAGACAGATTTGTTTTTGTTTTTTTTGGTCCAATATGGCTCTTTCAACATTTTGGGTTGCCGACCCCTGATCTAGATGGACTGTCTGGTAGCCTTCTATTCTGGAGAGTGTGCATTTCCCTCTTGAATAAGGTACACAAACATTGTTCAAATGTTCACTCAATGACAGGGGTGTCAAACTCATTTTAGATCGGGGGGCCACATGGAGAAAAATCTACTCCCAAGTGGGCCGGACTGGTAAAATCACGACACAATAACTTAAAAATAAAGACAACTTCAGATTGTTTTTTTTGGTTAAAAAAAAAAAGAACAATCACATTCTGAAATTGTACAAATCATAGAAACTTTAATCATAATTTATATTTTCTGAATAAATGATGTGATAATGTTCATCATTCAACTCATTGGTATTCATTTTCAATCTCTCTAGATAAAAAACGTATATCAAAATGAAATTACAGGATGTTATTAATGTAGTTTAAACATTTTCCTCGACTGACGTACTAACATCATGTGGTTTGTTTTGTACATATGTAGCATCATCTACAAAGATACAAAGAATTGCTATTGCGACATCCAGTGGACACATTTAGAACAGCTGTTTCTTTCATTCAAAAATTTCAGGTTAATTTTTATACGAACTCATCCCGTGGGCCGGATAAAACCTGTTCGTGGGCCTGATCTGGCCCTCTGGCCGTACGTTTGACTCCCCTGCTCTATGATTAAATTCTGTAACTCTCTCAAAATAAACCTTAATGAATAAACTTAAATTATTGTTATCATTTATTATTTTCCACTCTGAATCTGAATGCTTATTATTTAAATGTTTACCTAAGTTTGAAGCAACATTACATTGGTTTTAAAGCAACACTTGAAACGCGGCGCTTCCTTGTTTAAGGCGTCACATTTATCGTTGGTTTTGAAGCCCAAATACCTCCATATTGCTTATCGCCACCCTCTTGTATAACCAGTACAATTGTCATTTTTTGCCATTTTTCCCCACCGCGATGTTATTGCTTGTATGCACTTTGTGTGTGCGTTTTTACACACTCAACATCATGCGCCTCGGCTCTGTAGTCACCGCCACACAGCGGCACCAAGATGAAAGAACGCTACCGGTACTTTTCAAAGGCAGTATAGTACCGATTTCAATCAATTACAAACGTGTGTAGTTTCGCGGTACTTTATTAGTCCTTCTGAAACCATTTTCATTATACATTTTCTGAAACCATTTTTATTATACATTCTTTAGGGTCAATAAATACTATACAAAATATATACTTAGGAGTAGTCAGTGTACAGCTTGTACAGCAGTTGATATTTACCATCCACCAAAATGACTCAACACACAGGCAATAAATAGTTAGATGATTGCGTTAATGCATTTTACTCTGTCATTGATACACAGTTTGTATAATACAGTGTTTGCATATCGATGTATGTATATTTTGACAAACAAATGTATTTTTGTATGTTTAAAGCATTTCAAATGCATGTGGGATTCACTTCAGCCTACACTGCTGAGAGAAATCTATTTCCGTTTCAATAATTCAATCCTGCGTTAATATGCTGGGCTCCTGCATGGCAACACTTCTATAATGTCATCTATTGATGTATTTTCTTGCTGGCCACAGTGTATGCGCTTTTAGGGCTTGTCTTAAATTGAAGAGAGCAAATACTGTATATCACGACATAAAATGTTCATACAGATTGATGCCCATATCGACTCCTTGAGGTGTCATTTCCCTCACTGCTTCTATTCTCGCATCCTTTCTTGCCCATTTGTAGGCGATGCGTTTATTCACTGGATGCTCGGCTGCTTCACCGTTTGCTTGGACTAGATCTGTGTGTATGTGTGTGTGTTTCATCTGTGTGCAAGTGTGTGATATCACACGTGACACTCATCCTCCTCCAGTCTTCCCGACAGGCCAAATTCTTGTGGAAACACCTCGGCTCGCTCTGTCTAAAACAGATGCCATCAATGTGATGACATGCTCGCCCTCTCCACTCTTTCAGCTTTAAAAAGCCAAAGGAAATGCAAAACAGACACCGAGTCAACCTTGGGATTGTAACACGTTATAACCCTGCAAAGGCAACTGCAACGTACAAAGGTGCAGGGCTAAATTTGGCCAAATGGTGGGGTCTATCAGAGGCATACAGTCATGGAACAGGCTGCCAGCCCATGTCAGAAACTCTGACACCTATTTAACATTTAAAACTGCACTGAAACAGTGGTTGAAAACTAATCAGACATGCACGCACAATTAGATTATTCACTTTTTTTGTTATGTTTGTTTTATTTTTTTGTCCATTGTCTGTGCTTATGGTCATCACTAGAGATGTCCGATAATGGCTTTTTTGCCAATATCCAATATTCCGATATTGTCCAACTCTTAATTACCGATTCCGATATCAACCGATACCGATACATACAGTCGTGGAATTAACACATTATTGTGCCTAATTTTGTTGTGATGCCCCGCTGGATGCATTAAACAATGTAACAAGGTTTTCCAAAATAAATCGACTCAAGTTATGGAAAAAAAATGCCAGCATGGCACTGCCATATTTATTATTGAAGTCACAAAGTGCATTCTTTTTTTTAACATTCCTCAAAACAGCAGGTAGCGGGGGGGGGGGGGGGGGGGTATATTGTAGCGTTCCGGAAGAGTTAGTGCTGCAAGGGGTTCTGGGTATTTGTTCTGTTGTGTTTATGTTTTGTTACGGTGCGGATGTTCTCCCGAAATGTGTTTGTCATTCTTGTTTGGTGTGGGTTCACAGTGTGGCGCATATTTGTAACAGTGTTAAAGTTGTTTGTACGTCCACCCTCAGTGTGACCTATATGGCTATTGATCAAGTATGCCTTGCATTCATTTGTGTGTGTGAAAAGCCGTTGATATTATGTGACTGGGCTGGCACGCAAAGGCAGTGCCTTCAAGGTGTATTGGCGCTCTGTACTTCTCCCTACGTCCGTGTACACAGCCGCGTTTTAAAAAGTCATACATTTGACTTTTTGAAACCGATACCGATTATTTACGATATTACATTTTAAAGCATATATCGGCCGATAATATCGGCAGTCCAATATTATCGGACATCCCTAGTTGTTTCATTTTACCAAAATATTTTCACTATTGTTTTCTATGTGTGTAAATATGTGAAGTTGACTATTTGTTTACTTGGGTTGGAGTAATTTACGAGGCACAATGTACTGTTAGTAGCATTTTTGAGACAATCTGTGTTCGTCATGGCTGCTAGATTGTAATTTTGTCTGCTGCTAGAAAGAGCCAACGTTGCTAGCACAGATTCTATGACTCACTCGTCGTTACTTGTATCTCCAGGTGTTAAAGGAGAAGATCACAGGGCTCGTTGTTGTTGTTTCTGCACACGGGTGTGATGTTTTGTTTTCACTTTTTATACATTTTGCTGTGTTTTGTTACTGTATTATTTATGAGAGTTTATGTGCTTAAAAATATGTGATGTGTGTGGTACTGTGATGACCGAGGAGTTGAAAGAGACGATCATAGAGTGTCCACGCCGCCCATTGTTGTTGTTTCTGCACACAGGTGATGCAATAAAAGCGTATCAGTGATGAAGTTCCACCCTTTTTCAGAAAACGCAATTGGTGCCGTGACCCGGATCAACAGTTATGACTTGTTATCTCAAGCTTTTTAAGTGAAGTAGAGATTTTTTTCGGGTTAAATCTTTAAACGTGTTGCCACTTTCTTGAAATAGCATCTACATGAAGTATTCAAACACAACTAGCCTTCTTTTCTGGAAATCTGCCGTTTAGTTTTTTGATATGATTGCCTTGTCACTGTTATATTGCTTATATAATCTTGTAACAAACAAACTCAATTTCCCCCTCTTCAGCAATAACGTGTGGCCACACATCTCTGCAGACGCTGAGGGAAAAATCCCCTCTTGTTAACTGAGTTATTATTTGTGTCGATTGCAGACTTAGCCCACTCCCTCTATCTTTTTCTGCAAATTTACACTGTACGTTGTAAAATACACTCCTTGGTGATGCCAGTCACATATCTTATTCGTTTCAGCAAGGACTGTGTAGGTTGGTCCGCGTGTGTAAATCTAGCTTGTTACAATGGAATCCAATAAAGCAGCCTTCAGTGAAGGTAAACCTCCACCAAGGGAGCACAGTGTCTTTGACTAAGGATAAATAGCCCGCTCACTCAATTCAGTTTCTATACAGAATGGATGTGGCACCCACCTTCATACCTAATAAACAATTTTGGGAGGTAATTTGGTGAGCGCGACTAAAATGTACCACTGGATTCACATGCATTTTCAACCATGGGAATATGACTGTGGCCAGGGTGTGAAAAGGCCAGGCTAGCAGAAAATAGTTATGTACTTTAATAATGAGATTTAACTTCAATGCATACACTTAATTAAATCCTATAACCTGTTATGTTATATGTACCAAATAAACTAGGAATGTCCCAATCAAAAACAACAACATGCTGCCCATTCTGATACAGATCATCTATGAGTGAGATTGGCTGATGCCAAAACTGATCACATGTATTAACTGTAAACTTTTCTATTTATTTATGGTGAGTGCTATTGACAGTTTATCAACATCAACACAATATTTAAACTAGTTCCTTATTCTCTTTTATTATATACAATTATATGAACAAAACAATGTCAGTAGTACACAATAACTAAACGAAAGCAAAAACTATTAATGTATTTATTGCTCATATAAATCCTTTGGTTTTTGCCCGCAAAGTCCTCCTGTGTCCTGTGCTTAGTGGTCAGCCTAGCTATTAGGATCCCTGCTCCTGCTTTCGGTGTGTAACATGTTTAGCCTCGTCCTTCAGCAATAATGGTACTAGACCAGGGGTCACCAACGCGGTGCCCGCGGGCACCAGGTCGCCCGTGAGGACCAGATGAGTCGCCCGCGGGCCTGTTCTAAAAAAAAAAAAAAAATTAAAAAAAAAAAAAAAAATTTTTTTTTAAAAAAATAAATAAAATAAAATTAAAAAAAATTAAATCTACATAGAAAAAACACAAGATACACTTTCAATCAGTGCATCAACCCAAACAACCTCCCCCATGCACACTCATCCACACCCACTCACACAAAAGGGGTTATTTCTTTCTGCTACCAATATTCTGGTTCCCACAACATAGACAACACATCTGCAAGGGACACAGTCCCTGAAGCACACATGATTGTATAGGCTGCTGGTCCACTAACATTTTCATTAATTACTATTTTTTATGTAATTATTTTTATATTGTTTTACTTTCTTTTTTATCCAAGAAAATGTTTTTTATTTATTCATCTTATTTTATTTTATTTTTAAAAAAAGGGCCTTATCTTCAACAGACCAGGTTGTCAATGAAATTAGATTTGTTTAAAGGGTTTTTTAAACCAGGCCAAGTCCAGATAATGTCCAAGTCGGACTCAGCAACACACACCTTCATTCATGTACACAGAAACAAATTAGGGAACACAACAGATTGCATATAATTTATAAACAAAATTACATTTTCAAAATAAGCATTTATTTACAGTCCGGATTATGTCCAGGTCACTCAAATTAGGAAACATAACAACAGATATCATGTAATCTATAAACATAATTATACTTTCAAAATAAGCCTTTGAGGACTTCTCATCTTTTTTAAATGTTTTTTGGCATCATTATCGTTTTCAACCATGTAACTTTCTAAAGTTAGAAAATACTGAATAAATGTTTTAAAGAAAGTAATACTAAGTGAATATCTGTTTTTGGCCTTAAAAATAAACATTTTTACCGAGTACTATAATTAAATTGACTAAATCATGATTGTCAATGAACTCTCCTAAAATAACAGAAACCACATTAAGCTTCATAAACAAACCAATCCTTAAACACATTTTTTCAACTTCCACCCAAAACAAAGACACAATATGACAATACCAAAACAAATGCAGGGTGGATTCAGGCTCCTGACAACAAAATCGGCAATCATCTGACTCTGTCATATTCCATAATTTTAACATTTTCCCTGTGGGTAAAAAGTTATAAATAATTTTAATTTGAAAATAACAATTTTGCACATCGATAGTGGTTTTATAGATTAGTTTGAATATGGCATCCCATGGCAACGGGCAGTCAAAAAAGTCCTCCCATTTTACATTTGTGTTGTATGAGGCAGCCTTCAAAGATTTCTTTATTAAATAAAAATTATATATTTTTCTATTTATTTTAGTTCCTTTTTGCCAACTAGAATTTCTTATTAGAGGTTTACAAACTAATAATTTAGTAGTTCCATAATTAATTATTTGTTTCCATCTTTTCCCAATTACTCCAGTTAGTTGATAAAATGAAAAGCTTGAGCAAGCATCACCATACATAGCTCTAAATTCATCATACTTCATAATTTTACCATTCTCATTGATAATATCATTGACAAAAATGATTCCTCTTTCAAACATATTTTTCCAAAAGAAAGGCTTTCCATCTATTACAATATTAGAGTTCATCCATATTAACTGCTGCAAAATATCGTCTCTTTTTTCTGGCACATAAAATTGAAAACACCACTATGAGTGGATTGTTTCCTTTATGAACCCCGCCATGTTTCCCAGCACACTCTCTGGGAGGGGATCACTTGTAAAAAAGGATACAATTTCTTTTGATATAGTACATGTTTTTTGTCCAACAGGACATTTGTGTACCACTCAATGTTTAAATACATCTTTGGAACAATTGATGCTTTTAAAGACAGACACATAGCTTCAAGGTTGACAAGTGATCACATAAGTGTGGTGTAAAGTCTTATGGCTGTGGGTAGAAAGAAACTGCAGTAGCTCTGTGGATGTAACAGTCTAATGCTGAAGCATTTACTCAGGGCCTCCAGAGTCCTGTGCATGGGATGAGAGGGAATGGACACAATGGATGTCAACTTGGTCAGCATTCTTCTGTCAGCCACCTCCTCAATGCTGTCTTGTGGGCAGCCTAGGACGGAGTCAGCTCTCTTAATCTCTTAATTGAGTCTGGTCCTGTCTTGGACCGTGCTTGACCTTTTGATAGTGGCGTACAGGGCCATCTACTGTATATAAGGAAAGGTGATGATAATTCTAAGCCCCCAGTATCCTTTATGACAAAAATTATTATTTTGTGGATCCCGAAAAATGCAGAGGTGGAAAGTTTGCAAGCAACAAGTCTTCCTCTTTATTTGCGAGGGCACTCAAAATAAGACAACAAAAGGCGATGGTGGCGAAAACAAGCACGCCATGAAAATATAAAACGGACTAAAAAACGTTAACAAGGGCGTTAGGCAAAGCTAGGAAAAACTGGGTAGACCTGGATTACCGGAGAGTAGCTGTAATACAGACAAAACTGCGGGCGTGGTAACAACATGGAAAAACACAAAGCTCCGGTGCCAACATGCTGCACCAGCACGGTTAAATAGTGTGACCATAATTGGATTCAGATGTACGCTGCTGACTCGAGCCTGCCGCAGGCCACGCTGTGTTTCGCCCCTCCGAGAAGAAGAAAATATTTTGCGCCCCCCCATTCTCCACCGTGACCATAAATAGTATAATTTGTCTATAAAATTGTTATGACTATACCTCTGCATAACATTGCAAGTTTCATAACATTAAAGCAGTGGTTCTTAACCTTGTTTGAGGTACCTAACCTCACCAGTTTCATATACGCATTCACCGAACCCTTCTTTAGTGAGAAATAAAATGGTTTTTTTTTTCAAATTCAAGAAAAAGTTATATGTTCTTTTTACTGGTGCACAAAATGAACCGTGCATGAACATCACCTTATTCAAAGAACCAAACCAACACAGTGCATGAACTCACAACAAATTACACACCTTACACACATTACCATGAATCGATTAATGTGGACTCCGACTTAAACAAGTTGAAAAACTTATTCGGGTGTTACCATTTAGTGGTCAATTGTACGGAATATGTACTGTACTGTGTAAACTGTACTGTTTCATATAATGTATTCTCGTCCTTTGCAATCTGCTAGTAAAAGTTTCAATCGATCAATCAAACAACCTGCAAATCAGATGGAAAATTAGAGGGAACATTGTTTGGGAGTATCCATAATACGCTGATAGGGAGAAGTTTTTATCTACAAGATAAGTCAGATGTGTCTTTACCTCCTTGGCGGAGGCTCCGCTGAACCCCTGAGGCCGACTCACCGAACCCCTAGGGTTTGATCGAACCCAGGTTAAGAACCACTGCATCAAAGGAAACAACACCCCAGCCATTCCTCGTCTCCCACCGTGGTTACAGTGAAGCAAAGAGCTACATACACTTCAGCACATGAAAAAAAGTATGTTTCCCGAGTTCAGACGCCCCCCCCCGTCTGTCGAGACATTTTAAGGACAGAAATTCCATCGATCACTTTGAGTAAAACTACTTATATTCGGCCGTAAACACGCCAACATTAGTAAAAAACTTCTATCTTGCAAAAATGGTCATTTTCTGCTGTACAAACCAGGCCAAAACCAACTCTTTGTCATCTGTCATATGAACGGCAGTCGCTCTCTCTCTCTCACTTGTGCCAACACACGCACTCGTGGCACGTAGCCAGTGATGCGTTCATGGCCAAACAAAAACTCGAACAACTCCAACGATATGACTACCAAATCAGGTGTGTGCTTATTCTACTGTCATTTACTAAGAATGTTAATTTATGGATATTAATCATAAAATGCTGTTATTAATGATTCATTATGAGCATCTGCCAAAGGTCATTTTCGTTATC
Organism: Entelurus aequoreus; assembly: GCF_033978785.1. Taxonomy (NCBI): domain Eukaryota; kingdom Metazoa; phylum Chordata; class Actinopteri; order Syngnathiformes; family Syngnathidae; genus Entelurus; species Entelurus aequoreus. Next base: position 23,115,180 of record NC_084737.1, read on the forward strand.
ATGATGTGTTCAATGTGGTCTTGTAAAATGTGCCACTCATGGGACATTTGAATAGCCTAAATACAAAAAAGTAAAATATTCCAAGATGTGTTATTGTTTGTTTTTATAGCATTAAAAAAATAAAAGAGACCATAATAGCTGAAAACAATGTAAAAAAGGATATATAGAATTTGGGACAGTTTTACACTGACTTTTATATCATAACATTTTCTGTGATTGTTGCAGGTGAAAAAAGGGCGTTAAGCAAACTGAAACTAGTTGAGAACTAACTCAGATCAACAGCAAGCCAAGAGAGGCTAAATAGCCTTACTAGACTTACAATTGAAAGTCAGCTAAGGACTTTAAATTGGACTTTAAAGACCTCATCAGCATATTTGCTAAAAAATAGGCCCAGCCTTGGGCTTTCTGAAGAAATTTACAGTGAACAAACAAGCCAATTGAGATTACATGAGGCGTGTTTTTGTTTTTCATATTTGTTTTATAACAACATATTCCATGTGCTCTTTTTTTGTGTATTTAAAGGCCTACTGAAACCCACTACTACCGACCACGCAGTCTGATAGTTTATATATCAATGATGAAATCTTAACATTGCAACACATGCCAATACGGCCGGGTTAACTTATAAAGTGCAATTTTAAATTTCCCGCTAAACTTCCGGTTGAAAACGTCTTTGGATGATGACGTATGCGCGTGACGTAATCAGTGAAACAGAAGTATCGGTACCCCATTGAATACCATACAAAATAGCTCTGTTTTCATCTCATAATTCCACAGTATTCTGGACATCTGTGTTGGTGAATCTTTTGCAATTTGTTTAATGAACAATGAAGACTGCAAAGAAGAAAGTTGTAGGTGGGATCGGTGTATTAGCGGCGGGCTACAGCAACACAACCAGGAAGACTTTGACTCGGATAGCAGACGCACTAGCCGGCGCTAGCCGACGCTAGCCGGCGCTAGCCGACGCTAGCCGGCGCTAGCCGACGCTAGCCACCGCCCGCACGGATGATCGTGGTGAAGTCCTTCGTCCTTCCGTCGATCGCTGGAACGCAGGTGAGCACGGGTGTTGATGAGCAGATGAGGGCTGGCTGGCGTAGGTGGAGCGCTAATGTTTTTATCATCCCAGGTAAGAAGGGAACGTTATGTGAACGTTAGGAGAACGTTGTGGCATTGTTCTGGGAACGTTCGTTTATAACGTTCAAAGAACGTTTGGTTGTGGAGTTCTTGCTTGGTTAGCAGAACGTTAGCCAAGAACGTTTGGCTAGAACGTTTAGGGAACTGTTTAGGAACATGCTATTTACATCTGTTTTTATGCTATATTGTCAGGAATAACACTCAAACAGAAATTTCAACAGAATTAATTCTTTATTTGTGATAGTGATTTCAACAGAAATAATTCTTTATTAGTGATATAATACAAAAATGGGGACGGCGTGGCAAAGTTGGTAGAGTGGCCGTGCCAGCAATCGGAGGGTTGATGGTTACTGGGGTTCAATCCCCACCTTCTTCCATCCTAGGCACGTCCGTTGTGTCCTTGGGCAAGACACTTCACCCTTGCTCCTGATGGGTGCTGGTAGCGCCTTGCATGGCAGCTCCCTCCATCAGTGTGTGAATGTGTGTGTGAATGGGAGAATGTGGAAATACTGTCAATTGCGCTTTGAGTACCTTGAAGGTAGAAAAGCGCTATACAAGTATATACTTGTATAGCGCTTTTCTACCTATACAAGTATATACTTGTATAGCGCTTTTCTACCTTCAAGGTACTCAAAGTGCTTTGACATATAACCCATTTATCATTTCTAAATGGAATGGAATGCAGTGGTCTTGGTCGTGCGCGTCAGTGTATCCTGCCCCTTCTTGGTTCTCTTCCTGGAAGTAAATCCATCCATCCATCCATCCATCCATCCATCCATCTTCTTCCGCTTATCCGAGGTCGGGTCGCGGGGGCAGCAGCCCAAGCAGGGAAACCCAAATCCTGGAAGTAAATAATTATCACAAATACAACAAAGACAGCACTTGAATGTAGATTAATTGAATTGAATTAAAACATTGGCATAATTACTTTATCATTTACCTCTCATCTCACTCTGTTCTTGTGCTTGTTTCTTTTTTGTCCCCCCTCTTAATTCCTCCTCTTCTCCTGCAAGTAGTTATAATTGCAAATTCAAAAGACATGCAGTGGAACTTCAATAAAATGGAATTCAAAATTGGGATATCTTCTCTTCTACGTACCTCAAATTTTGAACCTCCCTTTCGAAAAGTGGCCAGTTTCAGGACCTCTCCAAGCTCACAATCCACTTCAGCTGTGGTCATCTGCTTGTAAACACCCCTGCATGCCTCTGCAATCACCAGCACAATTTAGAATTCCCTTTAGAATAAATACTGTAATAATAACAGCTAGATCGACCTTGTGAGCATACATGCAACATATGCTCAAAGATGCAAACCTATTATTAACACTTACTATTTATTATTCTGTAAAGGGGCAAGTCCTCAAACGCCACTTTTCCTGACTTTCCACGGAGGCCAAGCTGCTCCAGGACTTTGTTTGTGGCAATTTTCCTCAGCATTGTCCTCACTGTGTCTGCCAAATTCTGCCCACCAAGAGCAGTACTTGATTAGAAATTGTTTTTTGATAACTGAGCAAGATATTTTTGCAGTGGGGAATTAAAACTAATTACCAGCTGCTTTCTGAGCAGAAGATCAGCGTCGAGCCGTTCACAGAAGGCCTTCAGCTGCTCAAGAGTCTCGAAAGGCTGATCAATGAGATCTTGAACATCCACAGATTCTGGCCCCACAGACTGTGCTGCCAGCCCTCTCAGCATGCGCATAATTTCTCCCTGGTTCTCAAGTATATTTTGAACTTTCATGTTCAACTGGAAAACTGCAAAGACAACAAAAGTCAAAGAGGTAATTCGTATTACTGCCCGTTGTAACAGCCTGTTTAACACCACCTATCAACAGTTAAATAGCCAACTAACGTTCACTGTCAAGGGCATTCCTGCTGCTTCTTGGAGCGGTCTGGTACTGACTCGTACTGGCTGGAGTGGTCTGGTACTGGCTTGAGCGGTCTGGTACTGGCTTGAGCTGGATGCATTCCTGTCTGGACTGAGCCTGGAAGGGCTGCTTCTCGCTGGGCTGTGAGGTCGGCCTGGATGCCTTGGAGTGGTCTGGTATTGGCTGGTACTGGCTGAAGTGGTCTGGTACTCGCTGGAGATTGGAAAGTTAAAAGGTTGGGAGCTCTGGCAGTGGGGGTGCCTGGACGAAGATCTGTGTTTTCTCTTTTCTGCACTTCTTTTTTGGCCGAATTTCCTCTTTATCTAAACCAACGAAGACAAAAAAATGTATGCACCACTAAGTAGTATTTGAGTATTGTAAGTAAACAGTCTTTGAAAAGTGACTATACCGTCAGCATCAAACACATTTTCCTCATCGTTTCTATAGCGTTCAGGGGTGATGTGGCTCCGTTTGGTTAACACTTCTTCTGGGCTCGAAAACATTTTAGCTTGTTTTTCGTATTGAAGGGCTTTGTCAAAGTCTTCTGCAAAATTTCAAAGTATGCCGATGACTCAAGATGAATTTAACTTATGTTGTTTAAAATATACATGGTATGACTTAGACAATATTCCCTTACCAGTCAATGTTTTCCTGAAAACCCGAATTGGCAGCCTCTCCCAGAATTGTTTGTCAGGAACTTCAGCTTTCCGGATTCTGGAGTGGGTAGGATTTGGCCTTGGCCAATAGCAGAAGGTATTCTGAAGATAAAATAATCATGATGAATGACATAATAATAATAAGCTACAATATTATGCCTATGCACAGTACTTTTCAGAAAAAGTAATAACCTTTCCATCATCTTCTGTCCATTTGGTTGGGACAACAGCGACTGAATGTTCACCAAGGAACTCAACGACCACAAAAGAAGGAGCCATCTGGAAAACAATCAGATAACATTACCATTTCAATACTGCATCAAAGAGTTATTTATGAATCCTGATACAGTCAGTCAGTTATTCTTAGTCTGCACACAGCATCCATGTACTTTGTCACTGTTTCTGGAGTTGACGTCGTGTCATTCTCTTGCTCGCTATCATCACTCTCTAATTCTAAAGTTGACTGTCGGCATTGCTTCTTCAAATGCCTAGTTGTGGCAGCCCATCTACGCTTATAAGCCCTCTGTTGAAACTTCTTCATATTGTGTTTATTCTATAAAAAACCCCAAGGAAAATGGGTTGCCCTATTATCGCACACACGGAACTATAACATTAAAACATTGGCATAATTACTGTATCATTTACCTCTCATCTCACTCTCAAATTTTGAACCTCCCTTTCGAAAAGTGGCCAGTTTCAGGACCTCTCCAAGCTCACAATCCACTTCAGCTGTGGTCATCTGCTTGTAAACACCCCTGCATGCCTCTGCAATCACCAGCACAATTTAGAATTCCCTTTAGAATAAATACTGTAATAATAACAGCTAGATCGACCTTGTGAGCATACATGCAACATATGCATGTATAGCTCGGTTGGTAGAGCGGCCGTGCCAGCAACTTGAGGGTTGCAGGTTCGATCCCCGCTTCCGCCATCCTAGTCACTGCCGTTGTGTCCTTGGGCAAGACACTTTACCCACCTGCTCCCAGTGCCACCCACACTGGTTTGAATGTAACTTAGATATTGGGTTTCACTATGTAAAGCGCTTTGAGTCACTTGAGAAAAAGCGCTATATAAATGTAATTCACTTCACTTCACTTATTATTCTGTAAAGGGGCAAGTCCTCAAACGCCACTTTTCCTGACTTTCCACGGAGGCCAAGCTGCTCCAGGACTTTGTTTGTGGCAATTTTCCTCAGCATTGTCCTCACCGTGTCTGCCAAATTCGGAACGTTCAGGCAGCATTCAAACCATATCACTGACGGGGCAAATTATTGTTTAACTAAACTACAAATAAATCCACCCTTCTTCAGAAGTCATTCGTTGGTCTTTGGTCAGTTTGGAAACTTTATAACAGCCAACCTGCACGAGAAATGTATGCTAGTTAGCGCCGGCGCGCATTTATACACAACGCTAAAACCGTAAAATGGTCTGAAATTAATCATGTAGGTTGGAAATTGTTATACAAAAACGTGCTTCGTATTTCACTCTTTCTATACTTACTTGTGATAAATGGATGGCGCACCAAATTGCTTTAAAATCGGGATTCTGGAAGTAGTTAGCTTTCGTCCTTCTTTGTCTCACGCTTCAATTGTGCATGCGTGCAGTCTTCTTCTCCTTCTTCTTCTGATTTTTATGGCGGTTGGCAAGCAACCTTGTGTGTGCATTACCGCCACCTACTGTGCGTGCAGCCTTGACTCAGCCGGCGTCAGATTGTTCACAAAACACAACACTTTCGCAGAAAGTTAGGGAAACGTTACAACATACTGTATAAAAAGTAAATTTGCGAAAAAAACACTTATAAAAGCCTAACAGTTGCTGTTTCCATTGCAGGCAAATTATATTTGGTATATAGATGAGAACGTCCAAAGAACGTTCTTAGAACATATAAAAAAAAACCTATTTTTTAATATGTTCGAAGGCCGTTCTTAGAACGTTCTTAGAACATATCAAAACTTTATTTTTTTGATGTTCTAAGAACGTTCTTAGAACGTTCTTAGAACGTTCTCATCTTGCACCAAAAGAGAACCATAAGGGAACGTTACGTTAACGTTAGGTGTTACCTGGGATAGCTCTGTGAGGTCCCGTTATAGTAAGTTAGCTTAGCAACAGCATTTTTAAGCTTCGCCAAGCTGGAAAGCATTAACCGTGTATTTACATGTCCCTGGTTTAATAGTATTGTTAATCTTCTGTCTATCCTTCCAGTCAGGGATTTATTTATTTTGTTTCTATATGCAGTTAAGCACGATGCTATCATGTTAACTCCGTAGCTAAAGTGTTTCGTCGATGTATTGTCGTGGAGATAAAAGTCACTGTGAATGTCCATTTCGCGTTCTCGACTCTCATTTTCAAGAGGATATAGTATCCGAGTTGGTTTAAAATACAAATCGTGATCCACAATAGAAAAAGGAGAGAGTGTGGAATCCAATGAGCCAGCTTGTACCTAAGTTACGGTCAGAGCGAAAAAAGTTATGTCTTGCACTGCATTCTAGTCCTTAATTCTAACGTTCCTCATCCACAAATCTTTCATCCTCGCTCAAATTAATGGGGTAATCGTCGCTTTCTCGGTCCGAATCGCTCTAGCTGCATTGAAAGCAATAGGAAAATATGAGGAGGCTATCAACTGACTATGTCACGCTACTTCCGGTAGGGGCAAGGCTTTTTTTTATCAGATACCAAAAGTTGCGATCTTTATCGTCGTTGTTCTTTACTAAATCCTTTCAGCAAAAATATGGCAATATCGCGAAATGATCAAGTATGACACATAGAATGGATCTGCTATCCCCGTTTAAATAAAAAAAAATCATTTCAGTAGGCCTTTAAGTTAAATGTGTCAAGACGTGGACTATGGTGTGGTTTGTTTTCCCGGAATGCAAAGGAATTGGATCGGACATGTCGTGAAGGTAAAGACATGTTTAATCTATTACTATAAAAGGAAAAAACAAAAAGCGCGCACAAGGCGGAGATACAAACGTAGCGTATAAACAAAAACTAGCACAAAGGCAGAACTATGGACATAAAACCAAGAAAACACTTACTGTGACGTGAAAAAACAAGCATGGAACAATGGCATGGAATACAAGCATGAGTAACAGGGGTAACAAGGGTAATGTCGCCAGGCCGACTGCCTGGCAACTACAAGCTTAAATAATATGTCATGATTGACAACAGGTGCGTGAGTCAAAACAAATCAAGTGCATGAGTCCAAATGAATCAGGTGAAAACTAATGGGTTGCCATGGTGACAAAAACAATGGAGCGTAAACAAAAACTAAAGGAGTCCAAAAACCAAACAGAACATAGCCAAACAAAACATGATCAAAAGACATGACAAAATGCTACTTATTTACAAATGGACTATCTTGAGCCAGTACACTTGTTTTCTTTTTGCATATCAGTGCCTGATTGTTAAATACAATGAAATACCCACTACTTATTTGTTGAGTGGTTAATTCAACATGGATCTGCAATCAGAGGTGTAATAACATGCGAATCAGTGAAATGAGAAAAAGAGAACCAATAATACTTAATTTACATAATAGTACTCCGACTTGTTAAGTAGTTAGTAGTAAAAAAGTAAACAATTGGGTGAATTACGCCAGGCAGCATCAAAAACACTAAAACAACAACAACATCCTCTGGTACTGTTCACCTAGTATTCAAAAAAGCGGGTCTGACCTCATGGTAAACTACCGGCCGATGTTCCACCTTCCCTTTATTTCAAAAATCCTCAAAAAAATTGTTGCACAGCAGCTACTGTAAATGAACACTTACTGTAGCATCTGACAATCTCTGTGAAGCCTTTCAGTCCAGTTTAAGGGCAAATCACTCTCCGGAGACAACCCTGGCACAAATGACTAATGATCTATTGCTAACTATGGATGCTGATGGGTCATCTATGTTGCTGCTACTTGATCTCAGTGCTGCTTTCTATACCGTCGATCATAACATTCTATTAAAACGTATCAAAACCTGTATTGGTATGTCAGACTTAGCCCTTTATTGGTTTAACTCCTAGCTTACTGACAGGATGCAGTGCGTGTCCCATAACAACATGACCTGGGAGTATGTTAAAGTAACGTGCGGAGTTCCACAGGGTTCGGTTCTTGGCCCTGCACTCTTCAGCATCGACATGCTGCCGCTAGGTGACATCATACGCAAATACGGTGTTAGCTTTCACTGTTATGCTGATGACACCCAACTCTACGGATTGTAGTCAACTGGAGGCGTGTCTTAATGAAATCAAACAATGGATGTCCAGCAACTTTTTGCATCTTTATGCTAGGAAAATGGAAATGTTGATTATTGGTCCTGCTACACACCGGCACCTATTTAATTAAACCACCTTAACATTTGACAACCAAACAATTACACAAAGCGACTCGTTAAAGAATCTTGCTATTATCTTTGACCCAACTCTCTCATTTGAGTCACACATCAAGAGTGTTACTAAAACAGCCTTCTTTCATCTCCGTAATATCGCTAAATTTAGTTTTAATTTGTCCACCACCGACGCTGAGATCATTATTCCTGCGTTCGTTACGTCTCGTCTCGATTACTGTAACGTATTATTTTCGGGTCTCCCTATGTCTAGCATTAAAAGATTACAGTTGGTACAAAATGCGGCTGCTAACCTTTTGACAAGAACAAGAAAGTTTGATCATATCCATGTTCATCCTTCGTTTTTGAAGATGACCAGGTGTCTTCACGTTGATTTGTGTTTGCGAAGATTGCTGACGAGGCCAATCCCTGCGCGGAAGGACCGGCTGCAGTGAGGGCAGGTTATGGCTGGGGGGTGGCTGGCAGAGAGGGAGGAACTGTCTCTGGTCTTGCGGAGCTGTCGCTTCTGTTCGGCTTCATGGATGCGTTTATCCTCAAAGTCTGCTACACCATGCCAGACTGCAGAGCGCCAGTTTGAACGGTGTTGGGCATCGGCTTCCCATGTGTCTGGGTCCAGACCACAGCCCTTGAGACTGGCCTTTAGGGTGTCCTTAAAGCGTTTCCGCTGTCCGCGGAGTGACCGCTTTCCATGGTGCAGTTCACCGTACAGGAGCATTTTTGGTAGGCGTTCATCTGACATGCGGCAGACATGGCCAGCCCATCTCAGCTGGGAACGCTTGAGGATGGCATAGATGCTATCCATCTCAGCCCTGTGGAGGACCTCAGTGTCTGGGATCTTGTCCTGCCACCTGATGTTGAGCAGCCTCCTGAGGGATCTCATGTGGAAGGCGCTAAGCTGTTTAGCATGCCGGCTGTATACAGTCCAGGTCTCACAGGCATACAGCAGGGCGGGTAGGACCACAGTACGGTAGACCTTAAGTTTGGTCCGTAGGCTAAGCCCTCTGCGCTCCCAGACAGAACTGTGGAGTCGGCCAAATGCAGCACTTCCATGCGCTATCCTATGCATGACCTCCTCATCGATGTTGCCCACGCGTGACAAGGTGCTACCCAGGTAGACAAACTTCTCAGCAGCTTTGAGGTCCTCACTATTTACGCTGACGAGGGGCTCAGTCTACTTGCGTATGAAATACTAAACGGTCTAGCTTCATCCTATCTTGCTGATTGTATTGTACCATATGTCCCGGCCAGAAATCTGCGTTCTAAGAACTCCGGCTTATTAGTGATTCCCATAGCCCAAAAAAAGTCGGGCTATAGAGCGTTTTCTATTCGGGCTCCAGTACTCTGGAATGCCCTCCCGGTAACAGTTAGAGATGCTACCTCAGTAGAAGCATTTAAGTCCCATCTTAAAACTCATTTGTATACTCTAGCCTTTAAAAAGACCCTTTTTTAAAACCAGTTGATCCGCCCTCTCTCTTCTCTGTTCTGCCACCCTCTCCTGCGCGGAGAGGTTATCTTGTGGCCATGGATCAGTTTCCAGGGAGGACGCGCTAGCTGTTCCAAGTTGGGACCCGGGGTGGACCACTCCTCTGCACAGCCGATTTGTCTACATGCAAGAGAACCCCCTGCTGGCCTCACTATCACATCTGCGGTTCTTCCAAGGTTTCTCAATGTGCCCATTGTGTTGAGTTTTTTTTTTGCCCTGATGTGGAATCAGAGCCGATGATGTCGTTGTGGTTTGTGCAGCCCTTTGAGGCATTTGTGATTAAGAGCTATATAAATGAACTTTGATTGATTGATTTATTGAACATTGAAGGTGGCAATGAATGGGGTATGAATGGGATATTATTTCCGGGGGCCCAGAATTCCTCGCAACTGCCCTGGTGGTGTACGACAGAAGCATGTTTGTTGCAAAGTGTCAGCGAGTGATGTTGTAAAGGATTACTTCTAAGGGGCTGAAGGCTGCGGATGTTAAGCCATAGGTTTTACCTCCCTGGGATGTCGTCAGGTCTACAGATGCCTATCAAGCGCCGATATCATGCTGCTACTGTAATAAAAAAACGCCTTAATAGCAAGTTGTACTCAGAGGCCCCTGCGCTGGCTATGACGGCAGCGCCATGGGGGCGTGCTCACCATATAGCGAGGGTGTTTCAGCTTGGCGAGTGATCTCTTCTCATTAACTGGAGGTCAGTGCCACAAGGGTGGAAAAACAGCGTGGGTGTGCAGTCGCATTAATCACACCGTCACACCGTCACACAAGCGAGGGTCCATGGTGCAGACAGAAGTTCACACGTCACATTCCGAGGCATGGGTGCTGACAGCAAGCGCTTTTAACCATGACAACAGTGACATTTAAGCATATGCCAAAAGCAGGTCTCTCTCTGCTCTGTTAGCAGGTCAACTCCTGATCATATTTGATGATTTGTGCGAAACTGGTCCTCACTGATCTGGCTCAGCAGGACAGTTGCATCCCAGCTCTGCGTGGGAGGAACGTTGATATTACTCCTCAGTGGGCCCTCGGCAATGTGCTGCACCTGCTGCGAGACTTACCCCGCTCATATCAGTGGGCGAGCATTCATTTCCGCCCATACTTGCACTCAGGGGATAATTGTAATGATTTGCATGCATACAGCTCTGAGTGAACAGTCTAATGAAAGTCCCTCCTGCACAAGATGGAAAGTAAACTTTGATCAGTGAGGGGAATGTCTCCTGGCATCACAAGGGCAGGAGGTACTGAGTTGCAGCATTTAGCTTGTTCAACTGCAATCAAAACATAATTTGGACAGTAGAAGCATTTTGAGCTGAATATTTCCTTGCAAAATGAAGATGAGCAGAGGAAGTGCAGCTGCGGGGAAAACGATTAGCGGATGTGCCGCTGTCACATGACGACGATACCCCAAATGGAAAACTGAGCTGGCCTGGAACTGTGGCGTGGATGGAGAGATGATGCATGTCTCTAAGAATCCCTGCCCCTCAGGTAATTTATTTTTCTTTTATTGATTACCGCCGGTCACAGTTATGCTTGGACTTTCTTCAAGCAGGAGGCCGAGGAATTTCCTGCCATACATTTCGTTAAAATCTACCATGGCTCATTCCGAAGACGCCGCAGCTCAGAAAGTGCATGCGTGTCATTTTTGGATTGATAACCCTTTTTTGCAAATAGAGCACATTTTGTTCTGCTCTCATTTTTCCTGCAGACATGTGAATGCTACTGCCCTTTTGCACAATTTTCTGATTATGGAAATAATGATCAGGAGGTTGACGTTGTTTATTTCTTCAGCATTGCCACTCTCCAATACATCATAACAGCTTTTTAGGTACACAGCCGTGTGTTATTGCCGTAGTTTGTAGTGATTATTTCCATGCTCACAGTCGCTGCTGATACTGAGTAAGAGAGAGAGAGAGATGAGCAGTCTGATTTAACAGATGTGACAACAGGTGTTACTTTAAATGGATGTGTAATTGACAGTGTTTCTGTTTAACCTTGTAACAATGCTGAAAGAAAATTAAACGGGGCTGGTGCTACATCCCAGTCGTCATCTGATTACCGAGTTCAAACCTGCACAAATTGGTGCAATCCAATGCCACAGCTGTCAACTGATTAATATGTGCATTCCAGGGGTGTAACGGTACGGCATCCTCACGGTTTGGTACTGTTCGGGCTTTCTATTTTTTTCAAGGGCGAAGTCCTCCCAGGTTCCTTTGTTCTAGCAACTGTCTGACTAAAATGAGGAGGCTAGAAATGAACTTGAACAATTTATCCTACAAATTGAGTAAGTACAAACATTAGCAATACCAAATAGCTGGAGAGAAGACCACGCTCACTAAAGGCTGGCCCGTTCTCTGAAGGCAGTCACATTGCTCAATTGATTTTGTACATCCTGCCACCTCTCACAAGTGGAGCTGCTTTGGCTTCAATCCATTCAAACTGAAAGTTAATCTAAGTTTGTGTGTGTATGATCAAACGCACACACACACACACACACACACACGCACACTCACATCGACACACAAACAAACACACGCACACACACACACATTCATACAGACATCCGCTCTCGCTCCATCTCAGACCTGGCACCTCCTCTCACCATCGAAACTAAGGAGTATTTACTATATGTGTATGAGTGCCGGCGCTACCATAGCAACATGGTGGCCTCATTGTGTTGTGTTCCTCAAGCAAAACAGAGTCCACAAAGAATGACTCCTGAAGCATTTCATTCTACTTGAGGAGAAAGTATCTCGAACAATTGCCCCTATTGAAGTGAGCTTTAGTCACTTTACAACAGGGGTGTCCAAACTTTTTCCACTGAACGCCGCACACTGAAATATCAAAGCAAGCCAGGGCTATTTTGATATTTTTTATTTTAAAAAACAATACAATATATGTATAAAAAAATTATACATTTAGGCCTCCACTCAGGCTTGATCCTGGGGACCCCAAAGGGTTTAGGTAAAAAAAATATAAAAAATGTGTCATTATTTAGTATTATTATTATTATTCAAGGTCTAAATCTCCAGATCAAAATTAGGTCTATCTGTCACTTTAAAGTGTTTTTTCAAGATTTAAGTTGTATGCTCTTTTTGTCAAAGAAAACCCAGTATTTTTATGGAAAAAACACAAAATATGCAATATTTTCCCCCAATAACATTTTAAAGTGGAATATTTGAGATTATATAATAATTGGAGTTCATAGCATAACTCATAACAACATTAATTCATTATTATTTTTGAGCAACTTAAATAGACACTTAGAAAAAAAAAAGTCCCACTAAAATTATTGGGGATCCAAAAGGGTCCTGCTCAGTAAAGTATTAAAAAATAAATCAGACTTTTTTTTTTTAAACTTTTAACACAATTGTCTCAAGATCAACTTCAGATCTATTTGTCAATTATAACTTTTGTTGTTGTTTATGTTTTCTGTTTGTTCGTTTTAGGCCCTTCTTTAAACAAAACAGCTTAGTTTTTTATATGGCAGAAACACAATATTTTCCCCAAAAAATATTCCAAAGTGGAATATCTAATGTGACGTAATTGGAGCTTTGAATAGGTCAATAATTCATATGACATTGATTTTGATTCATTATTATTTTTTAAAGAAAGAAACAGCCTGCATGGCAGCTTTGTGTTATTAGAGTAAACATTGCAACATGTTCTTGTTACATTTCACCTGTTTGCTCTTTTATACCACTTTTTATGTTTTTTATTTTTTGAATCTTATTTTTAGAATGTACCGCGGGGCCGTTAAAAAATTACCTGCGGGCCGCAAATGGCCCCCGGGCCGCACTTTGGACACCCCTGCTTTACAACAACAGTCAACGTGTCGGTGACACACCTCTGGACATGTCCAAGCGGATGTTGTGTCCCCCGGCACAACTTGGACGCAGCATACTTTTGGAAATTAATCATTGTCATTAGTCAATACTACATTAGTCATTAATCCATTGTCATTTTTGTTATAGCAACTATAGGTTTGATTTACTAAGATCCAAACTCCACGCATTAAACAGCGTGTACTATTAGTCGGCGTGTTGCATAAGATCTAGTAACACTGGGCGTGCAATTGTAAGGTAGTGCAGACCGCCTTATTTAAATGAGTATTTTGTGTGTAACACCATGGAGACACACTAATTTCCTGCACATTCTGTGGTGTTTGCTATGTTTTCAAACAAGCATGAGCAGAGGTGGTTCGTAACACGTTACATTTACTCCGTTACATTTACTTAAGTAACATTTAGAAAATTTTTTTCTTGTCAGAGTAGTTTTAATGTAACATACTTTTTACTCCATTACATTGAGTTTAATTCCGGTTGTTACATTATTTATATCATAATTATTTTATAATCTATTGATTAAGATTTGCAAAGACACATTAGTTTTGTCAGCGAGCTTTTGTGGACTATAACTATGTTTGAGGTCAATGATTGTCTCTTCAGCCTCTATGGTCCAGACGAAGCCTCAGGGCGTGGATCCAATCAGAACTACAACTACTGAGACACGGTATTTGGATTTTTCACCGGGAAACAAGACTTAGTATATTTTAGGGATGTAACGATCAACGGTAAAAATGATTGCATGCAATAAAACTAATTTTATTCAAATCCTTCATACAATAATAATGATAACTATGATAATGTTGGTCACAATAACCGTGGTATGAAATTCTTATAATGTTACATCCCTACTGTATTGTTACACACATCATTTCGATATGTCTTCTACACCTGGAAGATAGAGAAGACATATGGAGACATTTTACTTTTGCAACGGTAGACAACAAGATACGTTGTAAACCCTGTGGCCTGATTTTCTCTGGTAAAAATACAATCAACTTGAAGAGCCATGTGCAGGCTAATTATCACAACATCTACGCAACAGTAAGTAGGCCTAAACTAATATTTCTAAATGACTCATACAGTAGAGACAGTAGAGAAAGGGCAAGACTGCTTACTCAACCTGGGTGTTGTTGATAAATGGCTTTCGCTTTGCATCGTAGAGTTTTAACTTGCACTTACAGACCAACTGTAGTTACTGACAGTGGTTTTCTGAAGTGTTCTTGAGCCCATGTGGTGATATCCTTTACACACTGATGTCGCTTTTTAATACAGTACCGCCTGAGGGATCGAAGGTCCGTAATATAATTGCTTTGGTGCAGTGATTTCTCCAGATTTTAATGATATTACGGACCGTAGATGGTGAAATCCCCAAATTCCTGCAATAGCTCATTGAGAAATGTTGTTCTTAAACGGTTTGACAATTTGCTCACACATTTGTTCACAAAGTGGTCACCCTCTCCCCATCCTTGTTTGTGAATGACTGAGCATTTAATGGATGCTGCTTTTATACTGATCTGCACCCACCTGTTCACAATTAGCCTGTTCACCTGTGGGATGTTCCAAATAAGGGTTTAATGAGCATTCCTCAACTTTCTCAGTCTTTTTTGCCACTTGTGCCAGCTTTTTTGAAACAGGTTGCAGGCATCAAATTCCAAACGAGCTAATATTTGCAAAAAATAACAAAGTTTTCCAGTTCGAACGTTATGCATCTTGTCTTTGCAGTCTATTCAATTGAATATAGGTTGAAAAGGATTTGCAAATCATTGTATTCTGTTTTTATTTACGATTTACACAACGTGCCAACTTCACTGGTTTTGGGTTTTGTATTTATTTTCTCCTGAGACAACGTGGGCCTTTTATCGCTGTGTTCTTATGGGGATCCCATGAGCGTAACCTTGCCGGGTGGCTTATTGTTTGCTTATTGCCAGTGCTCTCCGCCCACTGAATTGACGACAAATCCACAACTACCCTGTCACAGACCATCCGCAATTGATGTGATAAACACTGCCATTATAAATATGGTATATAACCGTGCCAGGCGTATTGGGTAAGGCGATTATATTTATCATAAAACTTCATATAAAGCACCGTGACCATATCATTTGTTAATTTACATTTTACAAGCTATTTTTGCTTTTTAAGTGTGTTTTAAGTGTCGTGGGCGTTAAAAAAAAAAAAATCCCTGCCAGTCCACCCCTGTTAACTACACCCATATTGTTACTAAAGCAGTGTTTGAAAAATGGCATTATCTCACTCTCTGGTTTAATTGCAAACATTTTTTAATAATTTCTATCAAAAATATCTCTCTCTACAGTGAATGACTGCGACTCATTCTTATCTTGCATCTGACCACTGATAGGTCAGCTGCCCATGCTGTCAGTCAGTGTCACGTTGGTAAGAAGGCCGTGCCAGAAAGCCAATCAATAAGCTTGTGGCGGACAGCTTCAGTCTGAGCGGCGGTTTTCCGCCCGACACAAATGTTCGGCCAGAGTTTGTCACGGTTTAACAAACTGGCGGACCCAAAAGCAGACAAGAGGACAGATCCAAAGTCCAATGGTTTTAATTTAAACAAACAAGGGAGGAGGGAGAGGAGTCGTCAGCTCCTCTCCCTCCCGGAGGTGCGCTGAGAGCAGCGCACACATGAATGTACACTGACGTGCGCCCGGGCTGTAACAAAAATAAGGTAGGAATAGTGCAGCTGGGAAGTGCACAGGAAACATAAATGCAATTACAAGCAAAACACCAAACACTAAACTACTGCAAGCAAACCGACGGGATGCATGGAAGCCAGAGTATGTGGTCACAAACAATGGTCCAACAGGCTGGTATATAAAGTAAGAGCGCTGACAGAGAAATAAATACAGAAATAAGGAAATATACAAAATAAAGTCAGGCCTGTTACGAAAGGTCCTGGCAGCTTGAGTGGAGGTGTTTTTTGCAGGCAGACAGACTTGTAGTAGGTAGGCACTGAAGGTAGAGGAAAACAGGGGTAAGTCAAGGAGCACAAACACCAGGAGCAAAAAACACAAAAACAGCAGATTAGCAAGATCATAAAAAATGCTAGGAAAACTGGCTACAAGCGTTACCGCGTGGATAACTGTGAGAAGACCAGGGCTTTTGTAGAGTGGAGGTGATGAGAGGATGGCAGCTGAGTGAGATGATCAGCGACAGCTTTGCCAAACTGGGAAGCCAGGAACCAGAACTCTGCCTACACACAACAACGCCCAGACAGACAACACATTGAAACACAAGACACTGCAGGGACTGTCAGAGTCCGTGTCCAGGTGGGAGGTCGAGATCCAAGAGGCAGCCAGGAAAGCAGAGGGAAGACGAGACACACAGCTCGTAACGTGGGAACGAAGGCAGGCTGCAGGGAGGACGACAAGGAGGACACGAGACAATTCAACACGACGGGGTAGAACACACAGAGAGAGCAAGAGTGCACATAGCTAGATAATCGCTTACTGTACAGGAACAGATGACTACGTTCTGGCCCCGGATAGCAGGTTGTGCTGGCTTATGAAGGCAGGTCTCATCCTCAGTTTCAGGTGTGTTGATTGCCAGTGATTGATTGCAGCTGCTTGCTGTAGACAGACTGGCATGCGCCCGGCGCGTTCCCGGAGGTGCGCTGAGAGCAGCGCACACATGAATGTGCACTGACGTGCGCCCGGGCTGTAACAAAAATAAGGTAGGAATAGTGCAGCTGGGAAGTGCACAGGAAACATAAATGCAATTACAAGCAAAACACCAAACACTAAACTACTGCAAGCAAACCGACGGGATGCATGGAAGCCAGAGTATGTGGTCACAAACAATGGTCCAACAGGCTGGTATATAAAGAATTCTGATTTGCAACCAGGGACAGGTGTGCCCGCTTGGTCGGGGGTGGGGGGCGTGGCTGTTGCGGGGGGCGTGGTTAGGGGCGTGGTTAAGAGGAGAGTATATTTACAGCTAGAATTCGCCAACTCAAGTATTTCATATATATATATATATATATATATATATATATATATATATATATATATATATATATATATATATATATATACTTGACTTTCAGTGAATTCTAGCTATATATATATATATACCTGTATATATATATATACATATATATATATATTTTTTATTATATATATAAATAAAATAAATACTTTAATTTTAGTGTTAATTTATTTACACATATACACACACACACACACACACACACACACAACACTCATCTACTCATTGTTGTACTTGAAAGTACAATGCTTTGTTAAGGGTTGAATTGGCCATCCTCTTTCTATTCTCTGTCACTATTTTTCTAACCATGCTGAACACCCTCTCTGATGATGCATTGCCGTGTGGCTCGCACAAAAGTGCTTTCATCAAATGCACGAGAGTGTGGAATCTTCCATCTCTCCCTAGCATGGCCCAAAACTTTGTCCAGTTTACATCTGCTGTGACAACTAGAAACACACGAGCCTCCACCAGGGGGCAGTGTAGCGTACCCAGATGTAAAACCTCTTTTGCACAATCAGCCTTTTCATATAAAGCCATAAAGGAATGGAACAACCTCACAACAAACTTGAAAAGTCTAACAGATTACTCTTCATTCACAATTGAAGTTAAAAAGTGGCTTTGGAGCAATCAAAGCTGCTCACACGGTCACTAAGATGGGCATTATGTTTGACACATCAACCTAATGTGTATTATATTTATCCATGAGAGCATTTTTTATTGTAAATTGTGAGGTGTGTCTGTTAAAATCATGGTTGTTTTGACAAATTATGACAGATGTGAACAAAAGCATGTATTGTCTTTGTGTGATGATGTAAATGAGGTGTGGTTGTATTGTATATTAAGTATGTGTCCATGAAAGGGCATTTTATGACTTTTTTCTCAATACTTGTGTATGATTTTATTGTCATAATTTTATTGCATGATTTTTGTATCCCTTTAATTTAGGTAGCCAGGGACTGCAGATGGAAATTAGCTATTTAGCTATAATCTGGTACAGAACATATCTGTCTTTGAGCTTAATGTTTCTGTACATTGTCCCTTCAAATAAAGACTAAACTAAAACCGGTCAATCCTTGCTTCCTGGGGAAGATCTTCCCTGGCAAGCAATTGGTACTCCAGTACTTGTACCCGGAGGCTGGTCAGGTCCAATCCCAGCTGCGGCAGACTTTTTTTTTTGGGGCGTGGCCTCCAGCTCCGGCTGAATACCGGGAGTTTGTCGGGAGAAAATCTCTGTCGGGAGGTTGTCGGGAGAGGCGCTGAATATCGGGATTCTCCCGCTAAAAACGGGAGGGTTGGCAAGTATGATTTATGTACCCCCACTTCTAATGCATCTTCTCCCCGTCAGCCATGTTTTTAGCGTTTCCATTGCGAGTTGGACTACAATGGTGGACTCGCGCAAAGCTCTTAGGGTTAAACATTACCATGTATAGACATATCCGCTGACGTCAACAATTGGAAACATTTCTAAATTTGGTCAAATTCCAAAAGGCTCGTTTGGAGGAAGTATGAAGGGTGTTTTATAAATAACTCTGCAATGCCTCCATGGTATGATTTCAAATTTTTGGTACATGCAGGTCCCAAATACACAAAAATAGGTACCAATAGGTAAGAACATTTGGTTTGGCATAATAGGGTCCCTTTAATGTCCAAATAAGTACATGCACCTCGCTCTGAAGGGAACAGAGGCATCTAAAACTGTGCGCAAGCTTACGACAAAATGTATGGACATTAAAAATTGACTCTTTTGTTCAACACGAATATCCAACAATGTAGCAACATTTATAAGTAAGAAACGACAAAATTCATCATAGAGGCCCCTTAAGACCATTTGGCTTTGTCACTCCAAATATGCCAATAATTTGTATCATTATATTTATATTTCTGTTGGGTCTCAAATTATATTCTTGCCGTGTTGCAGTTTTGTGACTCTAAACAAAGCATGTGTGTCATGGTGGATGCCCCTTCAGTTTTGGCTGCAGCTATGACCTCCGGCGCTGGCTTTTGCTCAGAACTCGTGAACAAAGTATTGCAATTTTCTAAACGCCTCATTAACGAGCATATGGTCTTGTGCTAACGATCCAACCGAAGCCATTCTGCCTCCCAGCAGCATACAACATAACAGTGTGTCAGTTTTTTGAGGAAAGATTGTGGAGAAAAAAACAGAACCAAACTATGAATCTTGCTGAATGTTAATTGATACAATGTTTGTTCATCAATAACAATTTAGTGTGTTAGATGGTGTTGTGTTAATGGGCTCTCACAACCATGTGGTTGACACTGATGGATGGAATAGGAAGCAACAGTGCAAACTTGGGCAACATTTGAGAAAAGATTGCATTTGTTTATTGTCTTATTTACGAGCATCAAATTCCAAGAGAGTCAGCGCCACACTTTTGAGGGAGGCAAGCAGACATCATTATAATTATTTCTCTACACAGCTCCAAATTTAAATCTGTCACGCAGTGAAGCACCCAAACAAACCGTTGCTTTGCTTGCATCATTCTTGACAGTGGACATCGTCAAAGCACCACAAAGCCAGCCTCCAACCTGCATGACTTCTCCAACGTGCGTTAAGGACGAGGAAAACACATCCCAATGAGCTGCCATCGGATGAGAGCTGCTAATTAGAGAGTTTTCTCTTCCGCTCAAGAGGCAGCCTTATGATTGAGAGCCCTATGAATATGTATAGAATACGAGCATGGGAACGGATCTAGGTCAAGCTGCTGGTTGCTGATGAGATGCCTGTGAAGCCAAGCAACCCAAGACTATTCAGAGAAACCCTCAAGAGAAATTGCAAGACCTCATGTCTTCAAGATTGCATGTCTGAAAAGTTTTCAGTCATATGGATTTTTTTTTTTTACCCATCCCAGCTAAGGAGCCTGAAATGACTTCCTGAGAGACCATTTCAGTGTTAAAGCCTGACATTTAAATACGGCAACCACATTTTTTATTGGCTGTGTGAATCATGACAGCAAAGATGATGTCGTGTTTCCAGGTGACGAGAAATTGTGTTTTATTGAAGAGAATGCGTCATTTCAGGGTAAAAACAAACAGACAAAAGAAATGAAAACCACCAAAATGCTGGCAGATCCAATTGAACCTGATTTATTGCAGAATTCAAATCAGGAGGCTTTACCAAAGTGGTTTTTAAACATTAATAAACAGCCCAAAAAAATAATTAAAACACATTCAAAACTCAACAAACCATTGACCTTAATAAACGGTAAACATCAATTAAATCACAATAAGAGGCTAAAAGCAAGGAGAGGATTTTAAGGATGACAGTTTCCCCCACAAAGTGACAAAAAGGAGTCAAACTATGGGATGGTAATCTTACAACAAGTCACAAGTACACTTTATTCTGATTCATGGAGTGATGATTCGACTCAGAGTTGATTCTAGAATTCAACATGATTCTCAATTCCAACGGATTCTCATACTATATTATTTGGTGTAAAATAACAAGAATTTAAAAAAAAAAACAGGTTACTAAAATTTGTCTCGGCTGCTGACGCATGACTTATATGCACCGCAAGTAATTATGTCGATGACCTAAACAAGTCTTTAAAAAAAATTATTCATAAAAAAAACAACAAAAAAAATAGATTTTTTAAAATTACGATTCAGTTTATAATTTGAATAGATAAAAATTGCTATAGGATTGAATGTGAATATATATTTTTAGCACCCCTAGTAAAATATTTTGTTTTAAAACATATTTTGTGGCATTGTCTGCTCACCCCTGACTGTTTACCCTGATTGTTGGACCTAAATAATCTTTACCCGTTGGACTTTATTAAATATAGCTTAGCTGGTTTGAAAAATATGTTTTTCTCAAGCTGCTGTACCTCCCCGAAAGTCTACCGCATACATTCAAACCCCTTGCTTCAAATTTTGAAATAATCACCATGATTGTGGGCGTGACACTCCCTGTATTCCAGAATCCATTCTGCAGTTTGCAGCCAGCTCGCTTAGAAACCTGCAGGGCGTTGACTTTTTATCATTCAAGCTTACCAACGTTTACTGTGTGGACATATTTTACACTCCAACACAGTGAAGCAAGACAGCAACAGGCAATGTATGTTTCCAAAGCCGGGCAGAAGCTCTCTCGCGAACCGACAGTACACCAAATGTAATCATCAACCTCTTCTGCAGCTGATGTAATTCCAGCGTCACCGTTTTGAAACGCTTGATAACAGTGAACTGCGCTGACAAGCGATTCAGCGGCATCAAAAGATACAGCTGTCCAATCAGGGGCAGCACAGCACAGGGGTTCTGGGTTCAGTCAGTTTCCCCCCACAGTCCAAAGTGCACGTTAGGTTGATTGGAGACTTTAAATCGTCCATAAATGGTTCTTTGTCTTAATGTGTCTCCTGTGATTAACTGGTGACCGGTCCTGGGTGTACTTTGGCTCTTGCCAAATGTCAGCTGGGATAGGATCCAGTTTACTTTGACCCTAAAAAGGATAAGTGGTAATGAATAAAGAAAGAATACAAGTATACAAATAAATATCAAACATGGACAGTTTGCATTATTTGTGTTTGTATTACCAGTGCTGTGTTCACACTTGGCATTTTTGGTTCACTTTAAAACTAACTATAGTCCATTTGCTCAAGTGTGAACCCTGTCCACTGAAGCCAGGGTCGTAACAAACAGGCAAACCAAGACCAAAGGTCTTAGTCTGCGTGTAAGTGGACTATAGTCTGCAGATCGCCAGATTTGATGTCACCAAATGTGAGTGAAACCAGGCGATGTTTAGCTAAACCCAACAGAAAGCTGAGGTAAACTGAGTTAAATGTAAAGCTAAAAGCGTAAATGCAGAGGTTAAACTTACCTGGCTCTCTTCAACAAAGGTTGTAATGTATTTAACCCGGAAAGGGGTTAATGACATGTTGTTATGGACAGGTGATGCGTGACGCGTTTCGTCCAACAATGAACACGTCACTGATGAGTTCCAATCAAGGCCCGACTTTGTGCAATTACTTCATTAAATTAGCTGACATAAACACAGGGGTGAATGCTAACAGAACCACTAAAGTGCACACCACGGGCCTGATCCACTCAGATCCCAAAACACACATGTTGAATAACGTGTGCAAACCATCAAATTGGGGGTGTTGCTGGGGATCTACTAAGCCAGACCTGGGAAAATTAAAGCCCGGGGGCCAAATGCGGCCAGTTTTTTTAGGTCTTTAAGATGGAAACTGTAGCTGCCATTATGATGTGCAGTGATGTTTTAAAATTACCGGAAGTCTTGAACTATATACAAAGTATTTCAATGGTTGGAATCTGCACTTTTGCATGATATACTAGTTACTATGGTAGCTCAGACCAGGCTCCAAGCAGTGTGGGTGGGGTTTGTTTCCACAGACTGTTTCCACAGAGTGTTTCCAGAGCGGCCAGCCTGAAATGCGGGTGTCAGGGATAGACGCGGAAGGAAATTTTTACAACAAAGTTCTAAAGCTTAGTGATAGATCAGATATTTTAGA
The DNA here is from genome assembly GCF_033978785.1 of Entelurus aequoreus. Lineage (NCBI taxonomy): Eukaryota > Metazoa > Chordata > Actinopteri > Syngnathiformes > Syngnathidae > Entelurus > Entelurus aequoreus. The sequence goes on from NC_084737.1 coordinate 23,137,994, forward strand.
TTGTAGGTGTTTTTTTTTACCCTTCGCGTTCATACTTCGCTGTGTTTGTTGCATTTTTGTTGCGTTTCGCTTGATTGTAAAATATGTCGATTGAGAGGGGGTGTGACGTTCATATATTGTCAATATTCAGTGTTTTATTGTTCATAGTTAATATTGTAAATCCCACATTCTTTATTTTCATGTACATTCTGGATTCCTCATTCAGTGAAAAAATTTAATTAAAATTCCGTTCCATTTTTTAATGCGGCCTGTCATAACGATTTTAGCATTCAAACAGACATTATTGTGAGGTTGTGTATCAGTGTTCCTAAAAATAGATATACCGGCCACCAGACACATTTTTTTCTCAAAATTTGGCCCTCCGAGTCAAAACAATTGCCCAGGCCTGTACTAAGCCCTTGGTACAGTTGATAATAGGGCAAAAGTGGTGCAGACCGCCCTATTTAAATTAGGTTTTTGTTTGGACTCTGGAGCTGTCACCACGGAAACACTAATTTCCTTTCACATTTATGTTATCATGCTCCGACCTGTGGCGTTTTACAATGTTTTGGAACATGCAGAATAATAGAGCACTATAATATGTTCCACTTTTTCTAGCTTATTTGGAAGTTATCCTGCAATGCAAACAACAACGGAACCCTTTTTTTAGTTGATGCACTCTGGAAGACGCTGACACTAACTGTGAGCGTGCGCTGGACGGATGCAGATGCAAGAAAATGCATATTGCATTTTTTTTTCAAATGCAATATAGGAGATACTGTACGTTAATGATGTATCTCCCATCTGAGAAACAATTGTATAAGCCTGTTGTCTTCGAATCAGCCCTGAAGTCTTTCATCAGCTCAAAGATGGAATTGCTGGACATACGATATGTCTATTATTATATTTTCAATTTAACCAATTTATTTCAAACACAAAAACCATCTACACAATTCAAACAATTAATTATTTCCCATACAATATCAACATCAGCAAAAAAAATAAAATAAAAAACAATAGTAATATGAAAAGAAAAATGTCAAATAAACAAAGAAACATGCAGTGTCTGAAAAGGGGCAAGAAGAAGCAGAAGCTTATACTGTCCTGCCCCCTCTCTAAAATAATCTAATTCCTAATTATCAATACGACACATAATCACCTGATACTAGTATCATGTATAGTAACAGGATACATTTAATATATATCTGACAGAAACTCAAAATGCTGCTAACTGTTTTAACTGTTTACATTGCACTTTGCACTCCCATCTGAATACTTAGATAGATATTATAGATATTCTGGTAATATCTTCTTCCCCTGTATATTTTTCCCCCCCCTCATGCGACTGTTTAAATTGTTGTCTTTTTTATTTTTCTTTTACACTTTATATTTATAGACACCGTGGATGTGAGAGGAACGCAATTTCGTCCACCTGTATGTCCTGTACAAACAGTTGTTTGACAATAAAGCTGACTTTGACTTTGACTTTGAGAAACATGTTGATTGTCGACATTAACACAGAATATTCTCTCTCTCCATTTTCTGTCACATTGCACTGATTGCCTCTTTCTGGCCATTTGTGTGCCAGTATGCACGGACATTTCAAACGTGCTAAATATTGACGCAAAACAGCAGCCGCAAAAGAGTTTCAGTATTGATAAATCACATTTCAAGCGCAAAATCATTATATTTGCATGTTTTCCTCCCATTATTTTGGGTGTTTTGATAATCAGCATATTTTCTGTACACACGCTAAATGGAATGCACTTTCTATTTTGCTCATTTAGGAGAGGCAATCCTCTGTGCACGAGCTTAGTAGATCAGCTTTATGAGCACTATCAAGTTCGCACATGTTTTAGTACACGTAACCCTTTAGTAGATAAGATATTTTTTTATTTTTAGTATGGGCCAGTGAATGCACGCTTTGAGACACCATAAGGGAAATGTGATGTAATGATTTTTAACCTCAGATATAAAATCAGTAGGATTCCTGCATTGATACAAAACAACTGTGAGCGGTGGACCTGCAGACATGGAAGATGGCAGCCACATTTAGGAATAAATACTTTTTTTTTTTAATAAATAAATGTTTTGGCATAAAAATTATGTATCTGCTGTTCTGAATTTGATATCACTACACAAATGTTCAAATACAATAATTCCATGTCAACAGAAAACACAGGTTTTTTCCATTTATGAGGTTGAGCGCTAGATAGTTGTTACTGTGTTCTTCCAGCATCAGTGATGCTTTCATGTACAGATTTTAAAAAGTATCTTCCTGAGACTTTTTTTTTTAAAATTGTTTTTTAATGCACTACTGCCTCAGGATCCACTGTTCTAATGTTGGTTTTCAGCCATGCATCTCACACGCAAACCCACATTCTCTTCATCTATTAAAGATATTGTGGTTTATAAATGGTGAAATGCGGGGATTCTTTGCATGTTGAGAAATGTAATTAGCCCACACAGTTTTAACAAATATATTCACATCCCTGCTGTAAAACAATCATAATATTCTTATAGAGCAATTCAAACATATTTTACTGGATTGGATACATGTTGAAAAATCACTGCAGGGTATTATTGGAATTAAACCTGAATAGATGTGTGTGTTGTGTCTATGGATGCAAAAAAATGAATCTCTCAGATAATATGAAAAATGCCTTTATTCATATTTGCTTTCATTAAATTGTGCAGTCGTTTCCCCCTCCTGCACTACTATCACACTTCAGAATCACACTACGACTATGACAGATTATGATTCGGGCACGCGTGACAGTTCTCAATAAATTGTTCATTTTTTATCATGTAGGGGTAGAAAAAAAAGCGATACGAGGGAATCGCTAAGTTCCTCCTGATGAACGTGTGCAGCATTTCAATGAAAGCCATTGTCAGTGTGCACCTTTCATCACACATCGCATTGCTAATATTTCTCAGTCTGTAATCAGGATATACTGTAGATTGTTTGTGTGAAAGCTAGAAAAGTACCGCAAAACCCCCCCCAAAATTCTTCAGTTTACCGTGGCGCACACTGATTGTTTTTGAGCAGAACGATGCACGGTGGCGACAGGCGTTACATTGATCACACGTATGTGCTGTAGTGCTCATATTTACCTTTGTTCCATCACAGAAGAGGAATGAGAAAGTGCCTAACTGCAGATTTACTTTAGATCAGTGCAGCTCACTTAGACAATGCAATGGATAAAATGATGTTTATCTGTGTGGTTATGTATGAGTGGAGGTTCACGTGAAGCGCTGCGCTGGTAACAGCCTTGAACATCACAGATTGTGAGGGATTGTCAACAAAACAAAGTGATTTCTCCCTTTTATTGTTGCAGAATAGCAGAAGTATTTCCAGCTCGACACGCAGGGTTATTGTCGATTTATCTCTGAAAAAATAACAGTGGAGCCGGTGATGATGATTCATATTGTAAATTGTTGTGGTTAATCTCCCAGCATGCACTGCAAAAAGTGTTAGTTAGCACCATGAGTTCAGGTGATGTCACTGTTGGTTTCACTGCAATCTTGCATTCCGAGCCCAGGCTCACCCCATTGGTGTCAGAAGTGGGATAGAGTTGGCAGTTATGCTGAAGTAGATTAAAGAACTGATCTCACGTAATCAGGCGACAGAGAGAGCTCGACCCGAAATGCCTAGCAACATTGTGGCAAGTACAATTCCTCACCAGCTGGGTGACCCGATGCAGCTGATGATCTTCGACCAGTGAAGCGTGATCGCTGCCTAGTTGCTCAGGGGAGAATTATCGTCCATCCAGCATCAGCGAGGGAGAACAGCGCTGCAGCGCCTCTACTGCTGATAGCCAGCAGCGTGCCCACAACCTCGCTCACAAGCAGCCACAGTGCCACCAATAGTACTCCAGGGCTGGAACTAAGGGGCGTGTGGCCGCCGGCGATGAAATTGCCATGTTATTTTGGAGAAGAGCCCCTGGAGACCTACCTCAACCAAGTGAAGTTGGCTGCTTATTTTAATGGCTGGTAAATAGAAAAGACAGCAGTCCAAGTCACCCTCGCCCTGGAAGGCAGAGCCCTGCAGATCCTTATCGACAAACAGCGACAAAAGAGACTGAACTGGCTATCTATCGATAGAGCACTACAGCATCGTATGCTGATGACGCTCGGGAAAAACTAGTCAGCCTCCAGAGGAAAGAAGGGGAATGTCTGTGTGCCTACACCGCAGATCTCCGCCTTTAAGCACGTCAAGGGTACCCCTCCTTTGATGCTGCTGCACAAGAAGAGCTTGCTCTCCAGGCCTTCTTTCGGGGTCTACAACCAGAACAACTCCATCAGCGCGTCCGCCTGCTTGCACCAACTACTTTGGCTGAGGCCCTTGCTGAAGCAGAGCGGGTTGAGCACATACTGGGCACAAAGCGACAGCCACCTGACATGATATGACTTGTCAAGCAGAATTCGAAATCAGTGATCCCGAAGAAGTGAACTGCCAAGTCATCAGTACACCACCACAACAACCCCGTCGGGGAACCAGGTTGCCGGATGGCCTACGGAGGAATGCTACCAATGCAGAGAACCAGGTCACATCGCGCGATACAGCCCTGCACCAGCTCCGAAAAGCCCGGCCCCTTAACTGCCGTCAAACTAGAACGTGGTGGCACGACAGGAGACCTGCCAACCCCAACAACCTAATCCTCCCTCAGCCTTCAACATTTCCAACTTGGTCGCCTGAGACAAACTCATTGACTGTACGCAGACTGCGACATCTATGGCACCATGTGCATTACCCTCGTGGACACTTGGTCCACTATCTCCCTCATCCGGCCCGGAACGTTACTTTGGACAAAGTGTCAGAATCCATACGGTTGGAACCCCACCAAGCTCCGTATCACCAAAGTCACAGGCGAACGCACCAGAATGCCAGGGTAGTGATCCCTTCAAGTGACTGTTGCGAGTTGCATTGCTTCTGTCACGACCCGAATAGGACTCTGGACACAGATGCAGGATTTCAGAAACAGATATTTATTCTGACAAGGGAAAGGGTCCAAAACGGGAGAAACAAAACAGGCTATCAAAACATATCTAACCTGACCACTAAACTAACAAAAATATTAACAACTCAAAACGCTCCGGCTACGGAGGGAAAAAGGGGATAAGAACAAAAATTACCAAATACAACAAAAAGCGCTCCAACACATGCGATGCTAGGAAGCTAATCTTACCTGACAAAACTTTATAAACCAAGAATCTCCAGTGGAGCAAAAAGTACACACAAAAACGTGGAAATGGCTGTAGACAAGACTGTGGCAAAGGAACGCTGGAGGTACGCACAAGAAGATACGAAACACTCTGGCACAGGACAGGAGGAGGACGAGACATTTATATACATGAGGGAGGGTGACAGAGGTGGGCACAATCAGGCAATCAGGAGAGACATCAGACCAATGAAACAGGAGGAAGGGCAAGTGATCTGAAACCAGAGGGAGAGTTAACATTTCAAAATAAAACAGGAAATGACAAGACAACATGAAAACAGACAAAACCCGACAAGACTTCACCCAGGTGTGACAGCTTCGCTGTGTTTAAATGTTGCATTATCGGGCTGGACCTGCTGGCTAAGTCAAAAGCTGTGGTCGACGTAAACAAAGCCACATTACACCTGGGTTCTGAGACTGTAGCACTCCAGACCACTAGAGAGGAAGAACTGCAAACCGTGTCGTTGCCAGCACAAAGGCTCTCCACTCCTTCAGCAGCTGTGGGAACCAGTGGGGCCACAGCTGCATCATCTCTTGCCAAAGAGCCACCTCAACCGACATCCGTCGAGACGAAGCAGGCGATTGAGGATCTGTACTGCAACAGTAGTGAGGGCCTGGAGGTGCAGCACAGACATCAACTTTGTGAGTTACTGGACATGTTTCCTGACATCTTTGCAGCAATGGATGAGGACTGCACACACACCGGTTTTGTGCAGCATGACATTGACACTGGTATCACACATCCCATCAGCCTACGGCCGCGCCGTCTTCCCCTCACAAAGTGCCTGGCGTTTCTGCGTTGATTGCCCCAATGTAAGCATTGGGGTAGTATTCCAGTCGGTCCCTTAGCAAACCAGAGAGGGTCTACTGCGTCACTGTTGTCCTCGATCTACACCACTTCCGACCATACTTTTACCGGCAAAGGTTCCAGCTGCGCACAGACAATGCATTCCTCGACTGGCTCCTCAACTTTAAGAAACTGGCCCGGTGGCTGGAGATGCTGAAAGACTACGACTTTGAGATTTTCCACCAGGCAAGTCATCTCCATATCACCGCAGACGCACTATCTCGCCGGCTCTGCGAGGAGGAAGAGTGCAGGTACTGCCAGCGGCTAAAAGAACGGAAGACAGCTGCTTTTACATCCTCGCTGGCAGACCCCCAGGGGCAACAAACAACATTCTCCAGCTTCTGTTGCCCCGCCAATGACATTCTAAAGTGGTCCAGTTTGTTCATGGTTTGGTGGGAGCAGGCCATTTTGGGTTTACCAAGACCCTTCACCACCCCCGGTCCCGGTTCTACTGGCCAGAGTGACGCTAGGATGTGGAGCTCTATGTTCATCGGTTTGACACCTGCAATGCAAAGAAGGAGCCCAACCGGCGCTCGCATGCCCCTTTGCAACAGTACCAAGTGGGGAATACCACGGAGCGTATTGCGGTTGACATCCTAGGCTCTTTTCCGACCACGGAACAAGATAACTGCTACATTCTGGTAGCCATGGACTATTACCCCAAATGGGCTGAAGTCTACACAGTACCTGACCAGAGTGCCGTCACAACCGCAGAGTGCCTGGTAAAACAAGATGTTCTGCTGCTTCTGGGTACTGGGGGAGCTACACAGCGACCCGGGGTGGTACTTTGAGGCTCAGGTGTTTGCCGAGGTTTGTAAAAGGTTGAGCGTCAGAAAGACCTGGACTACACAGCTGCATCCTCAAAGTGACGAGCTGGTTGAGTGTTATAACCGCACCCCTGGCCACCCAACTGGCTATCCTAACCAGTCGTTAGAGACTGGGATCTGCATGTACTCCTGGTCTTATAGGCATACTGAACAGTTTTCCAAGAGTCCACCTCGTGCACCCCTGCAACCCTCATGTTCGGACAAGAGCTCAGAAGTGGTGAGTGGGCCCAGTTTAGACTATTGCTTCCATCTTTGAAAGAGGCTTCAGTAGGCCCATGGCCTAACTAGAACGGCCCTTGCGGATGCTGGGTTTCGTCAGAAGCGGGCCTTCGACACTCATCGTAGGGGAGCGGACTTCCCCGCAGGGGCACAGTTTTGGGTCTACAATCTTGAGAGAAAGAAGGGCCTTTCCCCAAAGCTGATGAGCCACTGTGCTGGAGAGGCTGTCAGACGTTGTGTACAGAGTGTGGCTGGTCAAGAGGAATCGCGTGGTGGTGCTGCACAGGGACCGGCGGGCTGGCCCCTTTAGCGGTTGAGGTAGCAGCAGGAAACCAGCATGAGCAGGCAGTGTACCTTCAGAAACCACTGTGGGACACTTTATTATTATCCATTCTCTGTGTATGTTTGAAAAGTGTTTATCCATCTTAAACATTCATGAACTGCTGAGAGCAATCTATAGCGCTAATTTTTGTTGATAAATGAGAGACCATGAAAAATTATGATCAGACTTCAACATCTCTAACATGTAAATGCTGCTTCTTTGCTAGGTCGGCTTTGCAAATGAAAATCGGTTCTTATATGTCTTACCCTGGATAAATAATGGTTAAATTAATATATTAATATATGTGAACGAGGAACGCTAGTGTGTTCCTAAATGTTTACACAGTACATTACCCAGAAGGCTTAGCGCAGTAGGCAGGAACAGGAGGTAGTTCTGAGCTATGCCGACAATTGTGTTGTTTGAGCAATAAAGAGTTGATATATTGTTACATGTTGCTTCATCTACCCAAGCAACAAACTTAAGTTTTGATGAGTGAGTGGATGTGTGCAATTAGGCGAGACACATTTGATCGGCGAAAATGTGCAGGAAAGTTGCAAGCATTAGACAAAGTTGCGAGGGTGATTGATTGATTGATTGATTGAGACTTTTATTAGTAGATTGCCCAGTACAGTACATATTCCGTACAATTGACCACTAAATGGTAACACCCGAATACGTTTTTCAACTTGTTTAAGTCGGGGTCCACGTAAATCAATTCATGGTAATTAGGTGAGTTAGTTTTAGGCAAGTGTAGGGATACACCCTGGCCTGGTAGACAGTCATTTAATGACATATGAAAACTTGTGCCCTTCGTAGTGTGTGTTTGGATACATGCTACACGACTTGAATATTAATAAGTCACAAGGGATCTGTTTCTTAACTCTTCTGTGTACAAAAGTAGAATGTCTGTTATACTGCAGTAGATTTATGTTGTCTCCATCAGCTTCAAATCTATTAGGGCAGCCCAATAAAACCACTTTTTGTCAATTCAAGCCATTATTGCACTTGTGGTGTTTCATGTTTGCATTTTTTTTTGTTTAAAATTCACTGATAGATATGCTATTAGTGTGTCTGTGCTTTGTAAAAGGTCACAGCTTGAAATAATGAGCTAAAGCCTTGTGTGTAAAGGTCCAGGTATGCATAAGTTTTGCATTCACATTCTTTATGAAAATTTGGCTCGGATAACCTTTGTCATTTAATTGTTAACACTGTGAAGTCACCTAATAGTTCCCAAACTGATATCTTAAAACCAATTCAAGTGGTTTTTTTTTTACCTTAGGAATAGAGTATAAAAATGTTTGGGCAGGCTGGATATCTTTATAATGGAGAACTCAGTGGCAGAGTTGATAATTCAAATGTATTTATAGTATTTTGCAAACATCTTAGAGAACATTCTAATTGATTAATACTTATACATCATTATTATGTACTTTTCTTGTACATATAATAATAGGTCTTAAAATAAAACGACTGGTTTTCAATCAGCCGTTGTTGCCACTTCAGAAGGTTACAGCCCTTTAAATACCTTGAAGGTAAAACCATGCTTTATAAGCCCATTTACCATAAAAAGTAGCAATTTCTTTTTCTCTCGTAGATGAATCACCCTGAAGAGGACCAGCAGCAATATTCACTCCTCTTCCATCTGCTGTCTGCTGAAGCTGTTGCCTTGAAGACAGCGATAAGCAGTTTAACCTTTGCTCTCGTGACCAATATTTACATTTCTATGTATATTGTTTATATTTCAAAAGGACATTCAAGCACTCACTGATGTACAGTGGAACTTGAAGAGATTCAGTGAGCATTACACAGTTTTTCTTATTCGCTTTTATCGTACTTTCTGTGGCAGTTTTGCAAAACCTTTTAAAAAATGATGGCTCCTGGGGTAACCTCACAAGAGTTCAATCCAGTGAAGATCTAAGATTTACCTTTGGACACGTTTTACTTTGGCTTTTTTGCACTGGCGCTCATTCCAACAGACACACCATACTAGTTAGGTTGAGTATGCAAGCCTGGCTTTCAGACCAGCAAGACTTCAGCAGTATTTACCTTCTGCATCTTTAAATTAAGACAGTTATCATTTTAAAAACAACCATTCATACATAACATTCACATCAGTCATACGAAAAAAAATAAAACAATCTGATTAATTAATTATGAACTGTAATTAATTATTGAAGTCAATCTCTTTTTTAATCTCGTCTAAAAAATTCAGAAAAAAGCCCTTAATTTGAAGTACAGTATTTCAATTTAAACTCATTACATTATTATAAATGATCTATCTATCTATCTATCTATCTATCTATCTATCTATCTATCTATCTATCTATCTATCTATCTATCTATCTATCTATCTATCTATCTATCTATCTATCTATCTATCTATTACTACATATACAATATATATACCTGTATATATATATATATATATATATATGTGTGTTTTTGTGAAGTGTTTATGTGAAGGGATTTCTTGTTTTTAACATACTTGAAGTTAAGTAGTCTGTTTTACTTACTAAAATGTAACATCGGGTCCATACAAAGTGTTGAAGTTAATACATCAAAAACCGGTAAAAATTATTTTCTGAGCAATAAATATTGAATGTTGAAATTATTCCGTTTTTTCTTCTTTTGATAAAAAAATAAATAAAATAAAATTAATAAATAATATAAAATGAATCAAACATACCACTCAATCACAGTGCTAGCATGTTACCGATATTGGTTATAGAAAACACATTTGACAAATAAATCAAATCAAATCAAATCCTCATTAGATGTTAAACTTTGTCAAACGGATTGGTGGAAATGTTGGCATTGATTGGCATTCCTTACTGTCAATCACAGCTGTCTCATACACGTACATTAATTTGCATTGTTATCACACGTTTTAAACCTTATTTATCGACAGAGCATGAAAGAAGCATTGTCTACTTTACACCAAAAACTGACAACCTTCAAACCTATACAAACCATTAACACACGTCTTGTACGTCTTAAAGATTGTATATTTCACCCAATTTGTTTGCTATAATTCATACTGTCCTCACTATTTAAAGCCAGACTGTTTTTCAGAGACCTCTTTATCACACAACATTTTTGAAAGAACCCCCATTTTTTGACACAAATGCTATTTTATTGCCAGAATATCATAGGGAACATATTTTTTTAAATGTTACACTAAAATGTGTTTGCTTAAAACTTGGTAACATTTTAATTTAAATTCCCATGGGGTTGTGTTTAGAGCTAAATGTGTCACATTCTTCAACGCTGATAGATAATGTGATATTTTTTTGTGATGAATCGCATGCATAAACTCGTTTGACAGCCCAAGTTAAAATGCTTCTTAAAATCCTGTTGTTAAATAAGGTTCCATGAAGGTAACAGTTTAACCCTGGAACAGACACATTTAAACCTATTATTTCCTTTGGGAAAAATAGTGTTCCATCAACAACTAAAAGACTACCATGTAGTAACACTCACTGCAGGCAGTTGTAATCACACTCAGCTCAGCCATAGGAAGTGGTGCTGGTCTAGGGGGAGCGGTGGATGGAAATTATCAGCAGGTTTCTACCAATCAGCCAACCAGAGCTACCACAGGCCCCTAATTACTGTACGAGCATTCCGATAGTGATGCTTTAACGGTGCATGTGTGTCTAAAATAACTGTTCAGCTCCTCCAATCAGGCCAAAGTGTTCTCATGAGATACACTGTGGAACAAAACCTTAAAGAGAGCGATGGTTTGATGGATGCAAGGTCTAGGTCAGGCCTATTCAACTGGCGGCCCAGTGGCCAAATCCGGCCCAGGAGTGACACAATATCGACCACTTGAGAGACAAACATTTTTACAGAAAACTCCCACAACCACTTGAGATCTACTGTTGTATTGAGGAACTTGGACCACTGTAAACACTGGTTAGCGCCTGTGCCTAACAGCAAGAAGTTCCTGGGTTTGATTCCTGGGCTCTTTCTGTATGGAGTTTGCATGTGACTGTGTGGGTTCTCTCCGGGTAGTCCGGCTTCCTCTCACCTCCAAAGACATGCACCAAGGAGTAGGCTGATTTGGAACACCCTCAGTCTATCTGTGTTGGCCCTGTGATGAGGTGGCAATTTGTCCAGGGTGTACACCGCCTTCCACTCGAGTGCAGCTAGAAAAAGCCCCAAAACCCCGCGACCCTGAGAGGGACAAGCAAGCAGTAGAAAATGGATAAACCACTGTAAACACGTTGGCAGATCCTTGCATTGACATTTTAACCTTGCCAGCAAACAGAGCACTGGGGTCCAAACTTGTGATTTACGGGTTATTTATCTAAGGCGTTCCTCTCGGCACCGCTTTAAATCCCCTCCTTTTTCGCAGTTACACATTGTTTGGTGGATTGTGATTCATGTAACTAAGTTGTTGCTGTAGCTTGTTTACTTCAGATGCAGTCAGTAGTACTTTGTTCAGCTTCTTTGGTTTGTTCCTCAAGGTTCCGTTTTAGGTTCTCTCTTTTTCAACATTTGTGCTATTTTGTTGGTTACCTAACTTGTGAGAGGCTTTTATTTTTGCAGAAGATTCTTAAAGGGGAACAACACTTTTTTGGAATTGTGTCCATCATTCACAATCCTTATGGGATACGAGCACACGTATGTTTTTCTTTGTTTATGCATTCTAACTAGTAAATAAATGTTAGCATAGGTCAGCTAACAATGGAGGTAATGGAATGCGCTCTATTCCGCCTATAAAGCGCACTCAAAAACCTCTATCAACGTTTTACATAGCATATATACGTAATGTACTAATAATACATGACAACATGTATTATTTACGTATTTTAGGCATTTAAAGGAATACGCCAGTGTATTAATTTTACAGACAACGTTCACTAATTTCTACAATAACAACAACACTGCCAATCATGGCAGCCCTCATGAGAGCCATCAACGACTTCTTTGGGACAAATGATTATCCAGAACCTTGTATTTTTGTGGCTGAATATAGGCTGTAGTCACCTGGCATCATGTCCGGCTCATTAACTATGCGAGGCCCGAAGTGGTGGGCCAGCGAGCGTTCGTTGTCATAGTGTTCTGGGCAGCATTTTGCCTTTCTCCAAGAAACATGCCCTATGCTTTCAATGTTTTAGGCTGTTGGAACCGTTCAATTCTGAAAAGGATAAAAGCCTCTTCAGAGTTCCTCGAGAGGAAATCAAGAAGGGCGAAAGATGTTCAGATTCGACGAAAGACTCCGAGAGAAGTGTCACACACTCCAGTCCAAAAAGGCAGAGTCGAAGAACGCACACGTTTGCAGTAATCACTTCGATAAAGGTTTGTTTGATATACTTTTAATGTTTAGTATTTCCCAGTTAAATATTATCTTGATATTATGTGTATTTTATCTTGTTTTGGAGTTCTTAAAACACATTTTTGCTAGGAGTGTTTCGTAAACCAGTGGTCCCCAACCACCGAGCCGCAACCCAGTACCGGTCCGTGGATTGATTGGTACCGGGCCGCACAAGAAATAAATAAACAATTTTTTTATTAAATCAACACAAAAAACACAAGATACACTTACAATTAGTGCACCAACCCAAAAAACCTCCCTCCCCCATTTACACTCATTCACACTCATTCGCACAAAAGGGTTGTTTCTTTCTGTTATTAAATATTTCTGGTTCCTACATTATATATCAATATAGATCAATACAGTCTGCAGGGATACAGTCCGTAAGCACACATGATTTAAAAAAATCATACCCCCCCGGTCCGTGGGACAAATTTTCAAACGTTGACCGGTCCGCGGTTACAAAAAGGTTGGGGACCACTGTCGTAAACCACATGCTCGGCAAATCTAGATAAAATACATCAAATATGAGCAAAACGTAAAAGAGTTAAAGTGGCTGTTTGCAACATTTACACAGAAGCCTAGAAGGTGCCAACTTCCCAATGTATTTTACACGGTATATCCCGCTCTCTTACAGCTTCTTATTAAGTACGCATGTAACACATGCACGCACACTAGCTTTAGGTGTTGTTAGCTAATAATACCAATTTGGGTACCTAGCGTGAGCTGTCATTGAATGTATATTCTATCATAACAACAACATAACTGCAAATTGTCGACTGCTTTTGTATGTGTGCACGCGCTCCCTGCATGTACGTGGGTGACAACAGTCATTTTATTCGGGCCGGTAAATTTTTTTATTACATAAACTTTGTAATTGTGAAAAATATCAACTATTGTCAAACAAATGTGTTCTGTTAAAGGCCTATTGAAATGACATTTTCTTATTTAAACGGGGATAGCAGGTCCATTCTATGTGTCATACTTGATCATTTCGCGATATTGCCATATTTTTGCTGAAAGGATTTAGTAGAGAACATTGACGATAAAGTTTGCAACTTTTGGTCGCTGATAAAAAAAGCCTTGCCTGTACCGGAAGTAGTGTGACGTCACAGGTTGTGGAGCGCCTCACATCTGCACATTGTTTACAATCATTCCCACCAGCAACGAGAGCGATTCGGACAGAGAAAGCGACGATTACCCCATTAATTTGAGCGAGGATGAAAGATTCGTGGATGAGGAAAGTGAGAGTGCAGTGCAGGACGCCAGGATGTATCTTTTTTCGCTCTGACCGTAACTTAGGTACAAGGGCTCATAGGATTCCACACTTTCTCCTTTTTCTATTGTGGATCACGGATTTGTATTTTAAACCACCTCGGATACTATATCCTCTTGAAAATGAGAGTCGAGAACGTGAAATGGACATTCACAGTGACTTTTATCTCCACGACAATACATCGGCAAAACACTTTAGCTACGGAGCTAACGTGATAGCATCGTGCTTAACTGCAGATAGAAACAGAAGAAATAAGCCCCTGACTGGAAGGATAGACAGAAGATCAACAATATTACTATTACTTCTACTATCAGGAGACACCGAACCAAACCCTGGACCTGTAACCACACGGTTAATGCTGTCCCACCTGGCGAAGCCTAGCAATGCTGTTGCTGACGACGCCATTGAAGCTAACTTAGCTATGGGACCTCAACAGAGCTATACTAAAAACATTAGCTCTCCACCTACGCCAGCCCTCATCTGCTCATCACCACTCGTGCTCACCTGCGTTCCAGCGATCGACGGCGCGACGCAGGACTTCACCACGATCATCGGTGCGGTCGGCGGCTAGCATCGGATAGCGCGTCTGCTATCCAACTCAAAGTCTTCCTGGTTGTGTTGCTGTAGCCAGCCGCTAATACACCGATCCCACCTACAGCTTTCTTCTTTGCTGTCTCCATTGTTCATTAAACAAATTGCAAAAGATTCACCAACACAGATGTCCAGAATACTGTGGAATTTTGCGATGAAAACAGACAACTTAAGCTGGCAACTGTGCTGTTCCAAAATGTCTGCAACAATCCGTGACGTCACACGCAAACGTCATCATACCGAGACGTTTTCAGCCGGATATTTCCCGGGAAATTTAAAATTGCACTTTATAAGTTAACCCGGCCGTATTGGCATGTGTTGCAATGTTAAGATTTCATCATTGATATACAAACTATCAGACTGCGTGGTCGGTAGTAGTGGGTTTCAGGTGGCCTTTAAACCACTAATGGTAAAATAAACTAGCCGGTGGTCTTCTTTTAAGTTTTTTTTGCTTTGAAAAAATCTTACTGTGAGGAAGTTACATACAGCACTTTTTAGGCTTTGACCAAAGGCAGCAAACATAAACAAAGCTTTTAGCACATACAAAACATTGAGCTCTATAGTTATATTTTGATAAAGATGGGAAAAAACATAAAGACGTGTGCAACAACAACAACAGGGCAACAGACGTAGCAGTAGACGCGAAGTTAAATCATGAAATGCAACCTTACCCGAGCAAAAACAATGCATGTTTTATCCGGGAGAATCTTGATACTGTTCAACTTGTAATGCAAAAGTAAGACAACTTGAAGTATGTTTTGACACACAAAAACGTGTGCGCTGTTTATTCCATAAAAGAGAAGACTGAATGAATGCTTACATCAAAGAGACTCAAAAGGCGGTCACAACAAACCCCCACCTTTGGGTAAATCTCTTGACGGTCACTTAAAAGGGGCCGCAACGGATTACTCACTCTTAACTGCATACTGTATATGAATGCTAAACAAGAACAACATTGTTATGTGCACAATAGGACAATGGCAGTGAATAATGACGACAAAGTCAAGTAAACAGGTGTGGTAAATTATGTCCTTAAAGCAGTCTCTCTCAAACCGTGGGGCGGGCCCCTCTGGTGGGAGGAGGCATGGTGCAATGTCAGGGGGGGGAGGGGGGGGGCGTACCTGTACCAGAATATGATGAGCGTATGTCGCACTTGGCTTCACTGTAACCACGGTGGGGGATGAGGAACGACTGGTGTGTTGTTTCCTTTATTTTTTATAAGCTTACAATGTTATGCAGAGGTATTGTCATAACAAGTTTATCCACAAAATATACTATTTTTAGTCATGGTGGAGAGTGGGGGGGCGAGGGGGGGTATAACAGCAAATATTTGAGAAGAACTGCCTTAAAGCAACCTCTACAATACCAGTATCCTTGACCCAGCCACACACAAAGAAATTGTAGACCTCCATGCTTTTCCAAGTTTTCATCTGTTTTGTTGTGCAGTATGATGTCTGGTGCACCAAATAGTTCGATATGACTGGGAACGCGACGGATAATCCTTGAGATCACAAGACATATCTTTTTTTTTTAAACGTATAGGGATGGAGTCCATTGCAAAGTTTGTATTTGCTATTAATGGTAAGATCTAAGCCCCTTGTGTACTTGGATCGTTTGCACTCTGTTTGCTGCACAGTAGCCATGTTGGTTTGGTGGCCCACCACTTCATTTACTTACGTTCAAAAGTCACGTGATTGAATATAATACAGTATATAAGGAGGGTGAGGTACGAGGTTAAGATAAGTGATAAGCACAGTCAGCAAGTAGCACTATTGCTAAGTGCTAAACCAAAAATACCAACATACTAAAACAATCACTAACTGCACAATGTCTGCTCTCACCGGGATACCGACTGATGGGATGCTCATATCTTCTTGTTTTAATGAAGAACTAATTGTAATCCTCATATAGGTAAAAAAAAATGGGCGCCAACATCTTGGGCGTCTAAGTTGAATGTTAAAGTTGACCAACCTCTCTGTTTATGGCCACAACCTTCCACTATACAAGTGAGAGGTATGATTTACAATCTAGAACTAACTTTTACCAGCACAGAAGCGATGCAGTAGTGGCTCAGTTGCTGTTTAGTCCCTCAGCTTTAGCACTTATAATAACAATAGCATTAATACTTGTTTAATATGCAGGTCACGACATGTAAATGGAGTATTATTGGTGCTTTTTGGATGGGATTTATGGGCGCAATAAAGGTCTCCTGTTAGCTGCATTGTTAGCCACCTTGTACTTTCCGTATATTACAAGTAAGAATGCTTTATACAAAGAAAACATGTGTTCTCGTCTTACATAGGGATTGCGAATGATAGGCAACATTCCAAAAAAGTAGTTCCCATTAAAGTAGGTAAGTAAGTACATTTTATTTATAAAGCGCTTTTCACAGATAAAATCACAAAGCGCTGTACAAAACATAGGTGAAGTAAAACAACAATTCAATTAAAACAACAGGGGCAACATCATAAAAAGGATACAAAGACGATTAAAAATTATAGTTAAAAGGCGCAATAACTAAAAGCTTTACTAAAAAGAGAAGTTTTCAAATGTTTCTTAAAAGTTTCAACACAGTCAAGATCACAGAGGGACTGGTGCAAATTGTTCCAGAGTCTGGGAGCTATAGCCTGAAATGCCAGGTCTCCACGGGTTTTAAAACGAGTTTGATTTGATTTGATTTGATTTAGATTTATTGGTCTCCATTAGGGAAATTAATTTTCACTGCCGTACATTTGAACATAGACATTACAGATCACAAACAAAAATAAAAAAAAGACATCATACATGACCAACACATTTACAGGCTTGTCAGACAGGTCGGCCGGGCCTGCTGTTTAGGGCAGCTATAGCCGCAGGGATAAGGCTTTTCCGAGGCGGGCCCTCCGGAATTTGATAGTTCTGTACCTGCGCCCTGATGGTAGTGGGATGATGTATTGGTGCAGTGGGTGAGTCATATCCTGGACTATTGTGTTTGCCAGTCGAATGATGGACCTGTGGTTTAGATCTGAGCTGTTGGATGTGGGTAGGCCGATGATTTTAGCTGCTATTGTTTGCAATGGGTGTGAGTTTGGTCCGGTTGGTTACAGAAAGCATAGTGAAAAAACATGTGGAACAGTACAGAAGGATGGGTTGCACGATGCTTTGGTATAGTAATAACAGGAGGTGAGGTGCAACGTATAGTCCTTTAAGTTTACGGATGGCTGACAGTCTTTGTTGACTTTGTTTTTGAATGTCCGTGGTGTGCTGATCAAAGGTGAGTTTATTGTCCAAGGTTACGCCCAGGTATTTAAAAGTGTCAACTGTTTTAACTGTTTGTGTGTTTATGATGATGGGGTGCTGAGGTGAGGGGGGTTGAACCATATTTCTTCTGTTTTATTGACATTGATTTCCAGATAACTGGCTGTGCATGACACTGTGAAATGTTTGACTGTGTTATGATAGTCCAGGATGGATTGACTGTTGGAGAGGAGTGCAAGAATGGCTGTGTCATCTGAGTATTTTAAGTATGTTGTGGTGGGTGTGATGCTACGGCAGTCATTGGTGCAGAGTGTGTACAGGAAAGGGCTCAACACACATCCCTGTGGGACCCCGGTGTTGATGGTAAGCACCGGGGATGTGTTTGAGCCCACCCTTACTGCTTGCAGTCGGTCGGTGAGGAAGTTGTGGGTCAGGTGGATCAGCTGAGGGGGAATGTTGAGATGGATCAGTAGATGCTTCCGTAGGGAGTTGAAGGCGGAGTTGAAGTCCACAAAGAGAATCCTGGCAAAGTTGCCTGGAGGAGGAGATGCAGCAGGCAGGCCACAGCATCCTCTGTGTTTTTGGGATCTTTAGAAGACCCTGGCCTGAAGACCAGAGGCCGCGCCCTGAGGAGTAGGGGCATAGCAAATCAGCGGTGTACTGAGGGGCCCCATTATGCAACGCACGGAATGTCAGGACTAAAATCTTAAACTCAATGCGGAATTTAACTGGAAGCCAATGAAGACTGGATAGAATGGGGGTGATATGGACTGTTCAACACTAAAGTGCTGCCATGGAGATGATCTTTGACTAGCTTTTTTGCAGAAAGTCATTAAAAACAGCAGAACACTTCTGTATACTCTGACAAAATAAATAGACCAAAAGCAAACAATTACTGTAGAGGGCACTGGCTCTTTGGAGAATACAAAATAAGATTAATAGTTTGACTTACTGAAAATGTGGCCCCTAAAACAATTTAGTTGAATATCCCCGGTCTATGGTGTGGGCACACAATCATATAAGTGCCCATGTGGGCAGTATTCATTTCCATATGTCACCAATGGAGGTTCCCCGTGCAAATGCACTTAAATGCTGTACTTTGAATAGTGTAAAGAAAAAACCCGCATACACTTGCAGTTCATTGGAAAATCCTTGCAGGGAAATGTGCGCCAATCCCTGCATCACTCAAGGCAATTATAACCCAAATGTCAATCTTCATCTTCACACCACAGCGGGAAAACTCTCGCTACAACTTCTGGTCTCTTCTCAAAGCTGCAAAGCAAGACATTAATGAGCCAGAAAAGGGAGACAAGAACGTCACTCTTGATAATAAGAAGGAATTCCGCACCAAGCTGAGTCCGAGGAGCTGTCCAAGTGCTGAAATAGCGATTAGAGAGTATGATGTTCAACACAAAATAGTCTACTTTTTTTATTCATACCCATTCCCCACCTAAAGCTTGTTTATTCTCTTTTAAAGCCCGTTTGACGCCCGGTAAGCATCCGTGCAGCGGATCAATAGCTTGCAGGAGAATGCACGTTTTGAACGAGAGGAGGAGGAGGAGGAGGAGGAGGAGGAGGGTGGAGTTCACCAGCTCGCACTCCACCGGCGAACCTCCGCGTCAAAGCGCGCATTCCTCGTCTGCCAGGCGGTCTGGGAGGCTGATGTGAGCCCGCCCTCCGGTCCATCCTGCAGCCTCGCCGCACTCCCACTAAACTTTCCGTCTGCTTTCCACGTCCGTGGAGGTTTGACCGGACTCCTCCGCGCCATTCGCTCTGTAGGTTACCCAGGGTGCGACGCTCGACCTCGGGGAAGCCTTGGCAGGGTCTCCCGGCATCATGGAGGGCGACGTGATGGACAAGGTGGAGGCCACGGCGACGGTGTGCGACTTCGACCCCATCAGTGGGAGCATACCGGCCACCAAGGTGGAGATCACCGTCTCTTGCAGGTGGGTGGATTTTGCGTGTGCACCTTTTTAACGTTCAAATAACTCGTCATCAAATTTGAACTTTATCATAAAATTCTGCATTTTCTAACATTTGATATTTTTGAAAAATATAAATAATTAAAATAAAATAAAAAATGCAATAGGAAGTATTCACTTTCCTTAAAAAAAATAAAATTAAAAAAAAGACCTGTGATGAGGTGGTGACTTGTCCAGGGTGTACCCCGCCTACCGCCCGAATGCAGCTGAGATAGGCTCCAGCACCCCCCGCGACCCCAAAAGGGACAAGCGGTAGAAAATGGATGGAAAAACAAAAGACAGTGATGAATAGAATAAAATATTGGTCTAAAAAAGTGCTATTTCGCACTTTTGAACTTTTCTCCTTTGTTTGTCAGGTGGACATCAGTGAATGTTCTTGTATGCTTTGTGTGTGTGTGTGTGCGTGTGCGTGTGTGTGTGTGTGTGTGTGTGTGTTTGTGTGAGTGTGTTGCTTGATGCCAGTACACCACCTAACCCTTTCCAGGGAGCCCTTTGTCCAAGTGCTCCACAAGCATCATCAGTTAATTCAAAACACAACATTTTACAATCTAGGCTCTATTATACACCCCCCAAAAATACAAAGTCCTCTCCAAGCATTCATGCTTTAGGGTGGGGCAGGGCTGCATGTCTCTGCTGCAACATGCACTGGTTTTCCTCTCCACCCTTAAAGGTGAAACCGTATGTGCAGCTGGCACACATTTACACGCTGCTTCATGGGAACACTTTGTGTGCACTCGGTGCCTACAACACAATGTTATGTACGCTTGAATTATTCATGGGTTCATAATTGATGAGTTCTATCTCATGTATAGGCCGCACGCAAAAGAGCATCACAGTTTGGAAAGGAAGGAGAGTGTCCATTTTGCCCGTGAACCAATTTCTGTGTGCTTATCTCTTTTTGGGTACATTTCTTAACCTTGTCAAATGGGAACCAGGCCTGTGTGTGTTCGCCGAAGTAGCAGCTGGACTCGAGTGCAACCCTCTTGATGCACATGATTGTTTTTTATCCTTCAGCCCCTCATACTTAAAATGGCATGCATCAGTGTTGATACCTTTAGGCTCTGTTGGTCTACAGCTCCCTTGTTTGTCATTAATGTCTCTCCAGACAAAGACTTGCTTCTGGCCACACTTTTAAAGAGAAGGAAAATTATTTCTGCTCTCAGGGAGCCGAGAGAGGTTTGGCTGCTGTTTGAGACACATTTCCACTGCCCTCTGAAGCACTGCAACACACTTAAAAGTTGCACACACTGCTTGGAATACACACACATCAATGCTTGCAGCCACTCACCCCTCAGTTATTACTACAGATGTACATTTGGTGCATCGAACGGAGACAAAAAGGAGCAAGTGGGTGTTGTGTGGCCTAGGAGCTCCACAATGCTGTGTAATTGATTTAGTCAGCCTGAAAACTCTGAGATTGCAGAGCACTTGGAATTGAATTGCAGCGTTCAGCCCTGCAGGCGTTCCTATATTATCTGCCAATATTGATGAAAGACCCTTGAAAAAAGTGAATGGAGGGAGGCAGAAAAGTCCTCATCAAAACCAAAGTGCGTATCGCTGTGAAGGCACACTACCAAAGTGTCGATTGTTTTTTTTGCTCACAGGTCAGTCAGTGATCCGAGCACCAACTGCTTTTTAGGTAGTGAGGGCTTGTTCAAAAACAGTATGACTCTTCACACCGCTGCTCTTACTGTCCGATCTTCTCCACGGTCATGTGTTAATATTTAAGCTATGCCAATAAATATTTCATTCATTTTCTATGCAGTTTGCCACATCATACTTTAATCATGACAATAGTTCTAAATTTAAACCTCTTAGGAGCTGATTTACTAAAGGTTTGCGTATACTAAAACAGGTGCAAACCTGTTAGCACACGCAAAGATAATGTGCCAAGTGGATTGTGTTTGATAAGTGAGCGGAATAAGGCGTGCAATCCATTTTGGGTCTGTTTTCATTAGTATTCAAAATATATGCTAATCATCAAAACGCCATACTGGGAAGAGAAAATACTAATATAAATGTTTAGCACGCGCAATGTGAATTATCAACACTCATCACCGTTTTGCAAGCACTATTTTGCGTTTTATTTAGCACCTGTGAGAAGGACGTGCAAACTGATAGTTCCATACACAGCTGCAGGATCAGTGCTCACACTGCACAGACAGACGATAGACAGAGAATCCTCCGTCCCTAATGAACTGAAATCAATTGGTGTTTACACCACCAACCCCAAAACAGTGCACTTTTACCATTTACAATGCCTATCAAAAAGAAAAACTAACTCTCCGATAATAAATATTACAAAAACAATACAATGGAATGTAGTACAGACAACTACAGTAGTTTTATAAAATAATGTAATAATAATGTACAGTATTTGCCTTGGAGAGTGGACTTTTACGGTATATCCTTCCAGTTGCTTCTCCTTCAAACACACCATCAGCAGCTTTTCCATATTTTCATGGATAAATGTCCACCGTTTAGGTATCATTTTAACATTCTTGGCTGACGTTAGATCAGGGGTGTCAAACTCATTTTAGCTCATGGCCCACATGGAGAAAAGTCTATTCCCAAGTGGGCCGGACTGGTAAAATCATGGCATGCTAACTTAAAAATAAAGACAACTTCAGATTGTTTTCTTTGTTTTACTTTGGCCAAATGTAGAAGAAGCACTTTCTGAAAATGTACAAATCACAAATAATCCTCCAAGTTAGTTGATAATTCTGAGGGAAAAAATGGTGCAGTTTCAAAAACACCATGAAGAACACAAAGAACTTAGACTTTGTCTCAGGGTATCTACAAAGCAATCAAACTTTAAGTCACAGCCGAACTGGGATTGAACAAAAATAAATATTAAATACAAACCACCGTTTCCATTTGAGTTGGAAAATATACACCCCCATACCATCACAGATGCTGGCTTTTCAACTTTGCGCCTTTAACAATCCGGAGGGTTCTTTTCCTCTTTGGTCCGGAGGACACGACGTCCACAGTTTCCAAAAACAATTTGAAATGTGGACTCGTCAGACCACAGAACACTTTTCCACTTTGGATTAGTCCATCTTAGATGAGCTCAGGCCCAGGGTGTTGTTGATAAACGGTTTTCGCCTTGCATAGGAGAGTTTTAACTTGCACTTACGGATGTAGCGACCAACTGTAGTAACTGACAGCGGGTTTCTGAAGTGTTCCTGAGCCCATGTGGTGATATCCTTTACACACTAATGTCGCTTGTTGATGCAGTACAGCCTGAGGGATCGAAAGTCACGGGCTTAGCTGCTTACGTGCAGTGATTTCTCTAGATTCTCTGAACCCTTTGCTGATATTACGGACTGTAATAAATTGCTTGCAATAGCTGGTTGAGAAAGGTTTTTCTCAAACTGTTCAACAATTTGCTCACGCATTTGTTGACAAAGTGGTGACCCTCGCCCCATCCTTGTTTGTATATGACTGAGCATTTCATGGAATCTACTTTTATACACAATCATGGCACCCACCTGTTCCCAATTTGCCTGTTCACCTGTGGGATGTTCCAAATAAGTGTTTAAAGAGCATTCCTCAACTTTATCAGTATTTATTGCCACCTTTCCCAACTTCTTTGTCACGTGTTTCTGGCATCAAATTCTAAAGTTCATGATTATTTGCAAAAAAAAAAAAAGTTTATCACTTTGAACATCAAATATGTTGTCTTTGTAGCATATTCAACTGAAAATGGGTTGAAAATGATTTGCAAATCATTGTATTCCGTTTATATTTACATCTAACACAATTTCCCAACTCATATGGAAACGGGGTTTGTAGATATATACTCCTGGTTGAGTTACTACACTCTCCGTCCACTTTTCTTTTCTTTGACAGAGACATTTTGGGGTAATAAGCAGAAGACCTAAAATGGCAGGTTTTATGTTTTATTTGGGTTGAAGGGAAGGAACCACAGCCACACATTACTGTGTACCTCTTGCTTGGCCCCGGTACAAACTGTTTGCTTGCCTAACAGAATTGCTATTGCAACATCCAGTGGACACATTTAGAACTGCAGTTTCTTTTTTTGTACTGAGCAAATTAATCTCTGAAACTTGTTAGCGGGCCGTACGTTTGACACCCCTGCTTTACATGAATACTGCTTCAGTATGCTGCAGGCTAGCAGTGATCCTCTCAAATTGCTTTGCCAAGTTGGCCACACGCCATGTTTTTGATGATTTCTGTCTTTATTTCAATGAACCATTCACTTCTTATTCTCAGCACTGTCCTAAGCGCTGACTTTATTTCTTTCCATGGTTGGGAAGCAAAGTTTTATGTTGATCTCTAGCTTAAGCTAATGTTAGTGAGTAAGACCAGATCATTTCTGTGACATTTGCTACTCAAACTAGTGGCGAGGATGCTGTAATCAAATTTTTTGCATGCAACTTAAACCACAACTATTAGCCCAAAAACACTCTTAAAGGCCTACTGAAACCCACTACTACCGACCACGCAGTCTGATAGTTTATATATCAATAATGAAATCTTAACATTGCGACACATGCCAATACGGCCGGGTTAACTTATAAAGTGCAATTTTAAATTTCCCGGGAAACTTCCGGCTGAAAACGTCTAGGTATGATGACGTTTGCGCGTAACGTCAAGGGTTGAAGGAGACATTTTGGAATAGCACGGTCGCCAGATTAAGTCGTCTGTTTTCACCGAATAATTCCACAGTATTCTGGAGATCTGTGTTGGTGAATCTTTTGCAATTTGTTCAATTAACAATGGAGACTGCAAAGAAGAAAGCTGTAGGTGGGATCGGTGTATTAGCGGCTGGCTACAGCAACACAACCAGGAGGACTTTGAGTTGGATAGCAGACGCGCTACCGTGAGTACAGCTTTGGCTTCCAAACATTTGATCGCTTGCCTGTACGTGCGTGTCGCTATGTGCATGTCACGTACGTAACTTTGGGGAAATATTTGTTTCCTGCCGAATCTGATGGCGGCCGGGGTGTCGTCGAAAGCTACGGCGGCGTCCGCCGCCGCGCCGCTGTCCTCACCTGTCTGGGTTGACTTCCTCCATCTCCGGGCTGCCGACCGCACTGGTCATTGTGGTGAAGTTCTTCGTCGCGCCGTCGATCGCTGGAACGCAGGTGAGCACGGGTGTTGATGAGCAGATGAGAGCTGGCGTAGGTGGAGAGCTAATGTTTTTAGCATAGCTCTGTCGAGGTCCCGTAACTAAGTTAGCTTCAATGGCGTCGTTAGCAACAGCATTGCTAGGCTTCGCCAGGCTGGAAAGCATTAACCGTGTGGTTACAGGTCCAGGGTTTGGTAGTATTGTTGATCTTCTGTCTATCCTTCCAGTCAGGGGCTTATTTCTTTTGTTTCTATCTGCATTTAAGCACGATGCAATCACGTTAGCTCTGTAGCTAAAGTGCTTCGCCGATGTATTGTCGTGGAGGTAAAAGTCACTGTGAATGTCCATTTCGCGTTCTCGACTCTCATTTTCAAGAGGATATAGTATCCGAGGTGGTTTAAAATACAAATCCGTGCTCCACAATAGAAAAAGGAGAAAGTGTAGAATCCAATGAGCCCTTGTACCTAAGTTACGGTCAGAGCGAAAAAAGATACGTCCTGCACTGCACTCTAATCCTTCACTCTCACGTGCCTCATCCACAAATCTTTCATCCTCGCTCAAATTAATGGGGTAATCGTCGCTTCCTCGGTCCGAATCGCTCTCGCTGCTGGTGTAAACAATGTGCAAATGTGAGGAGCCCTTCAACCTGTGACGTCACGCTACTTCCGGTACAGGCAAGGCTTTTTATCAGCGACCAAAAGTTGCGAACTTTATCGTCGATGTTCTCTACTAAATCCTTTCAGCAAATATATGGCAATATCGTGAAATGATCAAGTATGACACATAGAATGGATCTGCTATCCCCGTTTAAATAAGACAATTTCATTTCAGTAGGCCTTTAAGTTGAGGTACCACTGTAAAGTGATTTCAAATTAAGAACTTTTAGCCAATGACATGGTTTATTTTTGTATTTCCCTTTCCGGTTTCATGTTAAATTATGATGATTTTTTTTTGCCATCCCAGGAGCAGTTAGTGATGTCATGTGCTTACAACGCAGCCTCCTACCTGACAGCTTCAACATCCATCAGTGCCAGTTATCCAGGAAATAAATGGTGCTTCATGTCATTCTCAGTCGTTAGGTTGGACCTCGTCGTAACCATTCAATCGCATTGATGGATTGATGAGAGCAACGCAGCAGCGAATCAATACATTCCATAGCTGCGGGGGTATCTAACATAGTCTGGCCACTCGCCTCCCAAGGCAGTCATTACCTTGGACATGTGACCATGCGCAGGGGGAGAGTCCTGTATCTCTGATTGCAGGGGTCACGCAGAAAAAAAGAAGAAGAAAAATGCACGCTGTACTTCCTGATCTGAGGTCTTGGCGAGGCTGTAATTGCAGCTGTGCAGGGAGGCCAAATGAAATCATCAGCACGATTAGCGTGTGCTGCCGCCACTCCATCAGTCGAAAACAATCCCCCGTGTGAGGCGCTTTGGATTCAAGCTGGGTGACCGACTTCATGCTTATTCACACTTGCTGCTGCTGTTGTACTTCTACTTCCTGTAGCTTCTTTAACCTTGTGACCTGCCTCAAACAGCCTTTATGTTTTGCCTTGGCAGAAGGCAAATTCAGCTTGAGCTACTTTGCATTGGGCATGTATACATATTAATAAGGGAGACAGTATTGGACAAGTATGCATATTAATAAGGGAGACAGTCATTTCAATTTGCATTTTTTTTAATAAATTTACTGTACTGTTTTCACATGCTGCCCAGACTGACTTGCAGGTAAAATACCAGGATGTGTTTTGGGCCAAATATTTGTTGTTCTTTTCCTTCCGAATGTAAGTGCGCTCAGATCAATGCAGTCTCACAGGTCGATGAAGCACGTGATTATGCATGAACCCATGACACAGTGAAAATGAGTTTGGATCTCAGAGCGTTTTTGTTGGCTTTTGCTGGTGTCGCTGTTATAAATGTTCACCCTATCGGGGATGCAGCACAGCAGCGGTGGATCCCATGGTAACAGTTGTGGCTCCATGTTGGCGCCTTGATGACAAGAAGGCATCTGAACGTGTTGATAGGAATGACAGGGACAGCCAAGAGTAGAAACAAGGCGATCCCTGCTGGCTCAGAGGTATCAAGCTGCTTTTGTCACTATTTTCAGAGCGTCCCCAAGGGTCAGGAGAGTATGTTTTCTGTTTTTTAAGGGTATTTGACCCAACATCCCGCTGGTTTAGGGAATGTGAAATGACTGACATGTTTTGTAGTGTCGCACAGTTTCTTTCTGATGGTGACTGTTTTCTCTGCAAGCTGAATCAAACCTCTCATCGTAAGCACTTTTGCAGACAGTACTAACTGTTCTAGTGACTTTTCTATTTTCCAACAGTTTGGTAGATTCGAGTCAAACAATAACAGAAAGGATGTTTTTGTTTGTCTCGATACAAATCTGAAGTGTTTGTGGGGGTCTTTACAATTCCAAGAATGCCTGAAAAGGACAAACACATACAGTTGTCGGGGAAAGTTTTTATAAATAAAATACTGAATAAAGCTGTGGCTCAGTTAAATTATTTATTTTGATTTTTAGGATTTTTTTCAAAGACAACTGTTAACCTGTAAAGTAAAGCCACTGCTCCTCCACATCGAGAGGAGCCAGATGATGGTCAGGATTAGGGTTGGGTATCGTTTGAATTCGAACGATTCCGATTCCGATTCTTTGTTTCGATTCCGATTCCTGACGATTCTCGATTCCGATTCCTTTAAGAGGCAGGGTAAAAAAAAATATTAGGATATTTTAAATGAGCTAGCTAACCTACATACAGTCTTTCTGAATGAAATAGTCTGACATTCTCCATCAATTTTAATTCTATTAACTTTTTATGAACTTTACTATAAATTCCTCACAGGGCTGTTTTCAACTAGAATATAAATATCAAATCTATGAACTTGAATATAAATATTATAAATTATGAATACATTTTCCCAGGGGTACACTTTCCTCAAGAGAGCTTTATTTCTGAAAACCTCATGAAAACACATTTACACATAAGTGTATGATGCTGCAGGAAACCTCATGAAAACACATTTACACATAAGTGTATGATGCTGCAGGAAACCTCATGAAAACACCTTTACACATAAATGTATGATGCTGCAGGAAACCTCATGAAAATACATTTACACACACAAGTGTATGATGCTGCAGGTACTTAAAAATGTTACCGTGCTCCCACTGATGGGCTAACCTGGTGCAGAAAAGCAAATAAACAATAAGAAACAACTTGCAAAACCCAGTCCAGATTAGCAGCAGGTACAGTATAAAATCAGAGACAGTTCTTGTTTAAGAAAATGACCATATCCGCCTTCTCAGGCAGGATGCGTGAGCGTTCTGGATAGATAGTGTCTCCTGCTGTGGAAAATACACGTTTGCTGGGTGTGGAAGAAGCTTGAACGCATAAATAGGAGAAAGCGAGATATGACAGCAAAGGATAAGTCTTTTGTTGGTTCCACCGGACCACCACCATGCAGCAGGGTCGTCAGACATAAGTATCGGTGGAACGTCCTGGTACATCTGCAGCTCTCTCTCCACTCGTTTCTTGATG
The DNA here is from genome assembly GCF_033978785.1 of Entelurus aequoreus. Classification (NCBI taxonomy): domain Eukaryota; kingdom Metazoa; phylum Chordata; class Actinopteri; order Syngnathiformes; family Syngnathidae; genus Entelurus; species Entelurus aequoreus. The sequence goes on from NC_084737.1 coordinate 23,166,452, forward strand.
GACATGGAGCTCTGTTATTTCGCTGTTATTTCATTTTTTTTTGTAAAGTAAAGCCACACTTTCGACCGCCGACGCCCGCTATCCATGCTTGAGCTTGACTGACTCGCTCGGCTATGCTAACACTTCCGGCGGTGGGCGCTTCTTCGTTGGTGTTCAGCTGCTTCTTCTTCCGGTTCGGCGGACATATTTTTTTCCGGTCGGCGGACTTGGTATCGAAAATAGGAATCGAAATTTAAACTTTTGAACGATTCTGGGAGAATCGGAAAGTTAGTCCCGGTTCCAATCGATACTCGATACTCGATACTCGATACTCGATACCCAACCCTAGTCAGGATGCCACCCAAACGCCTCCCTAAGGAGGTGTTTAGGGCACATCCGACCGGTAGGAGGCCACGGGGAAGACCCAGGACACGTTCGGAAGAATATGTCTCCCGGCTGGCCTGGGAACGCCTCGGGATCCCCCGGGAAGAGCTGGACGAAGTGGCTGGGGAGAGGGAAGTCTGGGCTTCCCTACTTAGGCTGCTACCCCCGCGACCCGACCTCGGATAAGCGGAAGAAGATGGATGGATGGATGGATGGATGGATGGATGGATGGATGGATGGATGGATGGCTTTTAAGAAAAATACATTTTTATTGTCACTTCTGTTGTTTAAAATGCTGGTTTGCATTCAACCCATCCTTTTGAAGAGCAGTGGGCAGCCATCGTGGAGTGTTTACCAATGTTGGCATTGTGTGCGGTGTCTCCTGCCCAAGGACATAACAGTGGAAACTGGGATCGATAAAACAGGACTTGAACCGGGAACCCTCTGGCTACTGGACAACCAGCTCTGCGTATTGAATGTTGTGTATGTTTGGGGGACAAAGAAGAGAATGGATGATAGTACAATGTTGATGACACCAGTACACCGCAGTTCACGGAAACGATAGGCTTTGTAAGCTTAGTCTTCTGAAGACGCAGGTATTGAAACTGGACTTTGAAACCTGGAAAATTACTACGTGAGGAATCAAAAGATGCCAATGGGACATATTAAACACAATTACCCTCCCCCTCCCCCCCAAAAAAGATTGCAATCAGTTGAAAAAATGTTGACCGTACACTTACTTGCAATAGGTTGATCAGCACATGTTTGTTGTTACCATAGTGATCTTTTACCACCTTCCTAATGCCATCCATCCATCCATTTTCTACCGCTTATTAGATATTTTTTTTTTGGACTAGCCTGTTGAACTTTAATCTTGCTTCAGTTGTAGGATTCATGATATGGTCTAAAGTTGTGCGCAGTACATTTAATCCAAACTCCGTTCAACATTGGTTGCCAGTTGGATCCCTTCCTGTTGACAGAACTCTCCATCTTTATCTCGATGGAAATTGATTTCCACTGCTTATTTCTGAGACCTTGTCTTTTGGTCATTACCCAGAGCTCTATAGTTTAAGGTCAGAACCTATATTGACCGGAGAAATGAGGGCTTTTCCTTTTTGGCTCAGCTCCCTCTTCACATACAGCAACTGCAGAAGCCACATTGATAAGTCCATTGATTTCACACTTCTTCCTTTCCTGAGCCCTGATATACCTAAACTCCTCCAGCTGAATTTAGAGAGGGCAGAGTCTCATCCTGGCAGTTACACGGCCCAGCCCACACACAAGGCCATAGCTCAATGAAGCCATCAGCATCATCTGTAAAAAGCAAAGATTAGATACTGTAAGAACATCAAATTGTACACGCTTCATGCCTTGGCTTGCATCTGGAAATTCTATCCTTAGAAATAATGAAGAGAACCAATGACAAAGGGCATAGTCCAACATTGACAGACAACTTGTATGACTTATTACCAGCAATGTAAACGAAGCTTCTACTCTGACCCTCCGTGGACTAAATTGTTTCCTAGTATCCAAACCTACTACTAGTACTCCTGCAGCACCCTTTACAGACAACTACAGTCTACACAATTTCTATAGCACATAAAGCACACATTGACTGCAAACTCCCAATGACCTTTCAATATCTTTGTGAGAGTATAAAGCTAGTCGAGAGGGCCGCAACTAGGATTGAAACCATATTGTATGCTCCAGTAACATAAATACACTTTCCCAAGGACTCCCCTATAGTAAGGGCCGCCTTAATCCAACGAGGGGCCCCGGGGTTCAGGACTCTTGGTGGCCCCCCTCCCCAAGCTTCAATAAATAGCCCCCCCCCAAAGAATCTTAATAATGTATGTCTTTTGTCCCCACAATTTTCCTTTCCGTCTTCATCTTTTTTTCTTTATTCTATCCCATTTCTATTTGTTTTTATTTTGTTCATTAAAGGTAAACAAACAAAACAATCATTAAAATATTAACATTAATTGTGAATGAAAAAGAGCAGATATGATATTACATTTGTTGTTGAACTTAAAGTTTTCTTAAGGCAATATTTAATACAAACAAACATGAAAACAAACATGAAAACAATAATATACTCCAAATCATATATTTTTATCATCATGATTTTTTTGCATTTTTAAATACAGAAATAAATTAAACATTTTTTGTTTCACTATCAAGTTTGTTCCGTAATCTAACACCTCTGATTGAAATGCTTCTTTCCATTGTCACGGTTCTAAATCTCAATTTATTAAAGATCTCAGTTCCTTTTAAATAACAATTACCTTCTATTTTAACAAATCTGTTTTAAAGGTTTGGTAGAGCTTGACTGACTCGCTCGGCTATGCTAACACTTCCGGCGGTGGGCGCTTCTTCGTTGGTGTTCAGCGGCTTCTTCTTCCGGTTCGGCGGACATATTTTTTTCCGGTCGGCGGACTTGGTATCGAAAATAGGAATCGAAATTTAAACTTTTGAACGATTCCGGGAGAATCGGAAAGTTAGTCCCGGTTCCAATCGATACTCGATACTCGATACCCAACCCTAGTCAGGATGCCACCCGAACGCCTCCCTAAGGAGGTGTTTAGGGCACATCCGACCGGTAGGAGGCCACGGGGAAGACCCAGGACACGTTCGGAAGACTATGTCTCCCGGCTGGCCTGGGAACGCCTCGGGATCCCCCGGGAAGAGCTGGACGAAGTGGCTGGGGAGAGGGAAGTCTGGGCTTCCCTACTTAGGCTGCTACCCCCGCGACCCGACCTCGGATAAGCGGAAGAAGATGGATGGATGGATGGATAGATGGCTTTTAAGAAAAATACATTTTTATTGTCACTTCTGTTGTTTAAAATGCTGGTTTGCATTCAACCCATCCTTTTGAAGAGCAGTGGGCAGCCATCGTGGAGTGTTTACCAATGTTGGCATTGTGTGCGGTGTCTCCTGCCCAAGGACATAACAGTGGAAACTGGGATCGATAAAGCAGGACTTGAACCGGGAACCCTCTGGCTACTGGACAACCAGCTCTGCGTATTGAATGTTGTGTATGTTTGGGGGACAAAGAAGAGAATGGATGATAGTACAATGTTGATGACACCAGTACACCGCAGTTCACGGAAACGATAGGCTTTGTAAGCTTAGTCTTCTGAAGACGCAGGTATTGAAACTGGACTTTGAAACCTGGAAAATTACTACGTGAGGAATCAAAAGATGCCAATGGGACATATTAAACACAATTACCCTCCCCCTCCCCCCCAAAAAAGATTGCAATCAGTTGAAAAAATGTTGACCGTACACTTACTTGCAATAGGTTGATCAGCACGTTTGTTGTTACCATAGTGACCTTTTACCACCTTCCTAATGCCATCCATCCATCCATTTTCTACCGCTTATTAGATATATTTTTTTTGGACTAGCCTGTTGAACTTTAATCTTGCTTCAGTTGTAGGATTCATGATATGGTCTAAAGTTGTGCGCAGTACATTTAACCCAAACTCCGTTCAACATTGGTTGCCAGTTGGATCCCTTCCTGTTGACAAATCTGTTTTAAAGGTTTGGTAGAATTTTTGTATGTGCTTGATGATTTTAAGATATAATACTCTACTAATTATTTACATTTCGGTAAGTTTAACTGTTTGAATATTGGGTTTGTGAGTTCTCTTAAGCAAAAGGAAGATTGTTACATATGGAACAATCAGTGAGTTATACAAAATATACAATGTTTTTGATATTGAAATTATTTTACCTTGTGTAAAATAGCAATATTTTAAGATATTTTAACCTTTGTCTAATTTATATGTGATTTCCATTACACATTTTCATCAAGCATAACACCAAAAAACTTGATCTCTTCTGTTCTATGAATCTCAACTCCTTCTACATATGAGGCATCCACACTTTTCTTACTACTACAAAAAAATCATAAATTTAGTTTTACCAATATTCTAGAATAATCTAATAACATCAAAACACCTTTTAAAGGGGTCGTATCATGTTTTTTTTTCTACTTGTACATCTAAAAGACTTCCTTGTGGTCTATATAACATGTGATGGTGGTTCTTTGTTGAAAATTGTGCATGGATTTTGTTTCACATACCTATTTTCAAGCCACTTTTTGCTCCCCTTTAAAACGGTTCGTTTTGAGGAATGGAGGAGTTAGATGCAAAGGAACCTCACCTAACCACGCCATCTCGGCAGAAATGTTTTGTAGTTTTTTTAGCTTTCTTGCTTTTATTGTGCCCTATGGACATCGGTGACAGCCACCATCCATCTGTTTTGAGTGACTGTCACCACAACACAACATTCCAGATGATATTGCGAGATCAGTGGTTCACCTTGGTTTGTTGAGGAGACAAGGCGGGCAGACGTAAAGGTTGGAACTATAGTCTGGCTAAGGTTAAACTTTTACCAAACCTGTAACTTTCTAATGCTAGACCCTGGATGTATATATGTGTATATATTGACAATAAAAAGCTTTTCTATTTTATATTATGTAAATAACTCTGCTGCACAGCTGCTTTGAGTTGTAAACAATGGAGGCTCAAGGCTATAAACTAAACTACGAGCCAGGTGCGACAACGCAAACGTAATAACGGATTATATAATTTACTGCTCCATTGCCAAACACAGTAGGCACTGATGCAATTAAAAGCAGTTTTTAGGAAAATCATTCTTTATTTTGCTGGAGGACGGTGACGCTATTGTCTTACATTAGAAGGCTAAGCTAGCTACACAACAACTCAAGTTAACAATGCTCACATATCATTCACACATTTCTAAGCTACTGTTATTACTTACCATTTTATTGTCTCATCCATTTCCATAAATAGTAGTCACCAAGCCGGCCATTACAAGTAGTTTAATGGAAAATCTTTATACTGACGCAGGTTTCTGAAGCTGGACTCTTTGAAGTGCTTTGCACACACAAAGAGAGACTTCTTCCGAGTTGAAAGTTTATTGCCACAAATCATATAAGTTAAAAGTAAGGCACTTTCTTGCTCAGATGAGGCTGAATGTTTGTGTAAAGACTTGTGCTGGTTAAAACAACCAACAACATTTTCGGTCTTCATGTTGTACCGATTGGCATTGTGTCGTTTGGACTACAAATGCACAAACATTAAATAAAATGGTGGACTCACACAAAGACATTTTGGTAAGCCTTTACATACAATATATAGAGATATCCGCAGACGTCACAGGACTGACACATTCTAAACGGACTGTTCTGAGGAAGTAGAAAGGAAAGCAAGATTGTTTTATAAATATCTATGCAATTCTTCTATGGTTTGATGTCACAATTTCAGGACTTATGCAGACCCTAAAGGCACATAAGAAGGTACCATCAAGTTATAAAAGTTGGTTTTGCATTATAGGTCCCCTTTCATTTTGATAAATTTGTGTTCAACCACCTCTAACACATCTGTAATATTTTGTCCTGAATCAAATAGGATTGTGTCGTCCGCATATAAAATACACTTGGGAACGGCGTGGCGCGGTTGGGAGAGTGGCCGTGCCAGCAACCTGCCTGTAACCTGATTCAATCCCCACCTTCTACCAACCTTATCACGTCCATTGTGTCCTTGAGCAAGACACTTCACCCTTGCTCCTGATGGGTCGTGGTTAGCGCCTTGCATGGCAGCTCCCGCCATCAGTGTGTGAATGTGTGTGTGAATGGGTGAATGTGGAAATCGTGTCAAAGCGCTTTGAGTACCTTGAAGGTAGAAAAGCGCTATAAAGTATAACCCATTTACCATTTAGTTAAGCAGTCTGGAAACCATATCAATGTCATTGACATACATTAGAAACAGTATAGGCCCCAAAGACCGGTCCTTGTGGCACTCCACAACTGATATGTAAGGCAGATTTCCTATTGTTAACTTCCACAAACTGTTTTCTGTCTTTCAGATAACTTTTGACCCTACTCATGAGCCACTCCTCTTATTCATAATAATAATATTTCAAACTTTTACACTTTATCAAGAACAAATACTATGCATATTATCTATTATTGTTTTCTCCATTATATTATCAAGTTTAATATTTGTTGACAAAAAAATTATTAAAATCATTTACTATATAATTTTTGTCGTAAACTTTTTTATTGTCTTTGTTGAAATAGTTTGGCATTTTTAGTGGTGCTTGTCCTTTTTGTAGAACCTTGTAATTATGCCCCATTTACCTGTATTGTCTCTCTTTTTGTAAAACGACTAACTATAGTATTCACTCCTATGTCTTTTCATAGTCCATATCAATTTATTTTTACATTTTTTATACCGCTCTTCTGAATATGTTATTCTTAATTCTAAAACATTCTATACACTTTTTTTTCTTTCTTGCAAGCATTTTTTTTACTCCATTTATCATCCCTAGTTTGTTAATTGGCTTTTTGTAGCCATTGTCTCCAATTTTGATTTTTTTCCCCATTTATTTTCATACAGACTAATAAATGAGTCATATAAATTATTCACATTATCTTTGTACACTTTGTCCCAATTTTGTTTCTTTAGGTTTTCTCGCAAAGCATTTAAGGCTTCTATTAATCTGTTTCTTATAAATATCTCAATTGGGTCTTGTACTACTGTAGTACATTGATTCTCATACACAGAAAATACTGGTAGATAATCACTTACATCAGTCATCAAAATACCGCTTAGTAACATTTTTATTCATCATTCCTTGTGTGCTCACAAACTCATCTGATGTTGGCAGCCCTCCTTCAAGATCAATATTGAAATCACCACATAGAAAAACTGTTTTGTTAAGAATTCTATCATAAAACTCTGTTAAATTATCCGTAAACTGTTGTACAGAACACCCAGATTTTCTGTACACAGGAGTGACAATAGTATTTTTGCTTGTGCCATTGATAATTTTTACTGTAATCATTTCCAGAATATTGTTCAAAACACATGTGGAGTTATGCACTTAACAAAAAAGGGTGACATTTGGTGGAGGAGGAATTATGGTTTGTAGTTGTTTTTCAGGAGTTGGGCTTCGCCCCTTTGTTCCAGTGAAAGGAACTTTGAATGCTCCAGGATACCAAAACATTTTGGATATATATATATATATATATATATATATATATATATATATATATATATATATATATATATATATATATATATATATAGGCCAGATTGTGGACGTTGGCGGGCTGCATCCAGGCTCGTGGGATATAGTTTGAGTTCACCTGTTCTCAATCATTAAATGGCAGGTGGCCAAATACTTTTGGCAATATTGTGTATATATATATATATATATATATATATATATATATATATATATATATATATATATATATATATATATATATATATATATATATATATATATATATATATATATATATATATAGGCCAGATTGTGGACGTTGGCGGGCTGCATCCGGCCCGTGGAATATAGTTTGAGTACACCTGTTCTCAATCATTAAATGGCAGCTTCCGAATACTGTAACTTTATTTCCACTTGCTCATTATGGTTCCTCATGGCTACCTGCTTTTCCGCTCTCACCTCCCAGGGATCAACATAAGTTTAGAACCAATTAGCTCTCTTCTTTCTCTCCATTGTACAGTACAGTGTGCTCGCAGCGATCGCTCCCCTTGTTAACATCCATTACTGTCATCCACATGGTGAATTTCTTTGGGCGCTTTAGCGTCGAGACTGAACTCTGCTCCCTCTGCTCGAATCACATCCTTTCCTTTAGAATGATTAGTTCCTATTCAAAATCCTACACCGGGTTAGAAAGGCTGTTCCGGACTTGATTACATTCAATGCAAAGTGCATGTTTCATGTCCAACTGCAGTTGTGGAAATGAAGGGTAGGAACGATTGGTGTGAATTCATAGTGAGCTAAGGGCAAAGTGCTGGCCATATTGTATCACTATGACCATGTGAGCATCTCTACTAGCTCCTGTGTCGCTTGCATGTACACATCACAGTAAGCAATTAGCCAGTGGTCTTATTTCCAGCTTAGACGTTAGTCACATGGCAAAATCAAGGGGAAAGGGAGTGGCGTGTGCACGACCTGTGCATGTTTAATAAACTGTCAGGCGAGCGGCTCTTAGAAGTGAGAATCCTTCACTGTCCGAAAGACCGCTGCTGAGGGAGAGCGCTGCTGGTGATGATGTCGACCTGGAGAGACGTCAGGTGGAACAGGGGCTGAATAATGAAGCAGATGGAGGAGAAGGGGCAGACACCTGGTGCCACCACAGTGAAGGTCAGCAGATGGCTTTGTGGCTAATAAAGAATCAGAGTGGGATTTTTTTAATATAACTACAGCCACATAGAATCAACTGTACTGTGAATCATCATTCGTCACCAAGGTATTATTAAAAACATTTATTTCAACAGTTATACACTACATAGGCTGCTGGTTGGAAATCTCCAAATTATATGAGAATATTTTGCCAACGTTTAGAAAGAATCCCAACACAGTTATTTTGCAATAACTAATATACTGGGAAAACACATTTGTCACAATAACTCTGTAATTGTGGCTACTAAGCCAACATAGAACCATGTATTGCTTCCCCCCCCCCCCCCCCCTTCTTGACACAACCCTCCCATTGATCCAGGCTTGGCACTGCCTCTCGGACACCCATTGTGTTGTGTACAGGAATAGTAGACGGCACAGACCACAAGGGGCGTAGTTAAGCTCTAGATTTATTTATATACATACAATATATATATATATATATATATATATATATATATATATATATATATATATATATATATATATATATATATATATATATATATATATATATATATATATATAAATAACACATAATAATACAATAAACCAAGGGAAATAGTGTGACAAATCCAAAGTGTGTGTGTGTGTGTGTGTGAGACTATGTGTGGAGATTAGCTGTTGTGTGTTACTGGGAGTGTTGAGCGAGAGGCGGAAGTCCCAAAGGGGAAAGGCAGGCTCAAATGGCCGTGAGCAGGAAGTCGGGGGCTATAGGGGGGCGTAGGAGGTCCGTGTCCAAGCGGGAGGTCGAGATCCAAGAGGCAGTCCTGGAAGCAGAGGAACAAGGAATGACGAGACACACAGCACGTCAACGCAGGAACGGATGTCTGCAGTTGGAGCGACAAGGAGGACACGAGACAATCAATAACACGGGGACGAAAAACACAGAGAGCAAAGTGTGCATATAGCAGGGTTAGTCGGCTTACGGTAAACGAACGGATGGTTACGTTCTGGCGCCGGATAGCAGGTTGAGCAGGCTTATGAAGGCAGGACCTCCCATCAACCGCAGGTGCGCTGATTGCAGGTGATTGATTGCAGCTGCCGGCTGCAGCAGGACTGACACGCGCCTGGAAGTGCGCTCTTGGAGGTGCTCCAATCAGAGTGCACAGATGAGTGTGCATTGGCATGCGCCTGGACCGTGACACATTGACTGGGAATCAAAACTGCGGCGTCTGCACAAAAGGTATCAGCATGTACCATTACATAGAGTTGCACGATAAAAATGATATACAATAAGAACTATATCAATTTGGCTGACGAAAGAGTTTTTAATACGAAATACGAAAGCAACAAGCAAGTGAACGCAATGTAGCGTTCTAGCTAGTTCCTAAATAAAAACAGGTACCAACAGGTAAGACAAGTTGGTTTTGCTTAATAGGACCTCTTTAACACTTAATTTAGGACAAAAATATGTAGACCATCCTTTATGTTGTAATGAAAGCCCAATATTTGAAGTTTGATGTAACATATTGAATATGTCAACTACAGCTTTACATTTAGATTAGGCCCTGCGATGAGGTGGCAACTTGTCCAGGGTGTACCCCGCCTAAATGATAAATAAATGGGTTATACTTGTATAGCGCTTTTCTACCTTCAAGGTACTCAAAGCGCTTTGACAGTATTTCCACATTTACCCATTCACACACACATTCACACACTGATGGCGGGAGCTGCCATGCAAGGCGCTAACCAGCAGCCATCAGAGGCAAAGGGTGAAGTGTCTTGCCCAAGGACACAACGGACGTGACTAGGAAGGTAGAAGGTGGGAATTGAACCCCAGTAACCAGCAACACTCTGATTGCTGGTACAGCCACTCTACCAACTTCGCCACGCCGTCCCTACCCCCTGAATGCAGCTGAGATAGGCTCCAGCACCCGCTGCGACTCCAAAAGGGACAAGCGGTAGAACATGGATGGATGGATGGACATTTAAGAGTAAAATGCAATTAAATTCTGAATTCAAGTTATGCTTATTCACCACCAGCTGACCTCTCTTGCATTATTCACATTTTTAGTGAGTTAATGGAATACCCTCAGGTGAAAAGAAGTACTCGTAAAATAATGTGTAGTTTTAATGGCTTAGCTGACCTCTGCAGAGGCGTATAGCCCTGTTTGCTTCTCTGACACTTTGATGGCTCTAAAGTTGCTCAAGGCTATGTCAGACAAAAAGGAGACCCATTGACCGCCTGGTAAGTGAGTGGAAATTCAGTGTCTGTGTTCACTTGAAAGAAAAGAGTGCCACAGGAGGAAGCAACGTAAAAGACGCTTCAAAATGCACACTATCCTTCACTTCCTCCTCCCAGCCATCTTCAATGTCGTATGGCAACTTCACTTTCAAACCCTTGTTTGTCCTTCCAAGAGCCAATGAGGTAGCAGATCATGTTGAAGCTAGTCGGCCACATTCAAGGCTGATCGACACCACTTCCCACAGAATTGGAAGCCATTGCTCTCCGAGGAACAAGTAGAAAATTGCAGTAGGAGAGTTCTGTCTGAAACGTATTGCTCATATAGGAATTAAGTCTCATGATCCTACGTTAATCATCAGCCTCATGAACCAAGAAACTGCATCTCAGGAACTTACTGTGATTGAACATAGCAGGTTTTTAATATAAAACGGTTTATTAGTTCGCTAAAACAAACACAGTTTGACATGATTATATCATGAAAAACTCTGTTTGACTCAGGGGACATGGCTTAGTTTTAACATCCTTCACCGGAGATGTCTCACTTGTTACCTCGAGAGTACTTTAACAATAATTGGAAGCTTAATTCACCCATGGATATTCTAACATGATTAGACAGAGAGGGGAAGCTAGTAGTTTTTTTTTCTTTTTTTTTTTTCTGTCTTGCCTCTTGGTGAGGGTGGTCGCATTTTTCCCTGCTCCTCCTCCTTCCTGCTTGCTTTCTTGTGTCCTTGTCTTTGTCTGAACTTTTTGAAGCCTCTTTTCTTGAGCTGTCCTCAAATCTAAACATCAAAATGAATTTGATCAACTGGACTCTCGACGCAATTGACACAGTCTTTTCGACAAGGAAAAGAGGTTCGGGGGAGCCTGGCTGCCCTGATGGAACCATTGCTGCGGGGTACGTGAGAGATTCCTGGAATACTTGGAGAATCATGTGCCTCTCAGTCCTTTCCATCGAGGACGTGGAAGACATCTACCTATTTGGAGCTGTGATCGCAGGGCATTTGCTGATTGGGCTGGGCATTGCTCTGGTGTATCGTCAAATTCGGAAGACGATGGCAGCCACTCAAGGGGCCAACAGGCTGTTCAACGCAATGGAAGGATTGGGTCGTGCTGTGGGATCACAGACTGGAGCGATTGCTGATTTGAATCGCAAAATGGATTCCATCTTGATGAAGTTTGCAGAGAAAGAATACATTGGAATTGTCAGAGCCAGCATACAGAGCAGGAATGTCATTGTTTTGACTGCTCGAAGAAAAAACAACATCTTAATCTACGATTTGACTCCCTCGAATGGCCTTGAGGAACAGGCTGTTTGAAAACACTCCCCTGAGGACTCCTCAAAGATGGACGCTTTTGACCTTCCCTTTTTTTCAAAAGCACCTGGGTCGGACACTTGAACTCTTGAACTCTTGGGGCCGGCCTCGGCCCATAAAGACAATTACAACATCTCACCCAAGTTAATTGGGCATACATGCACGCACACACCCCTCCCCAAATCAACGCCTTCACCACTGCTTAATTCCTCCGGGGTTGGGGGGGCTGAGTAGCACTCAACAGCAGCTGCCGGCCTCCAGGGTCCTGTTGGATGACTCTGTTGCGAGTTGTTGTGATTACATGTACCATGTTTATGTGTGCCATGCTATGTGAGGTTTTTTTCCTCGGACTCAGTCTGGACCATTCCTGAGGGTCCAGCCTCAGACTGATATTTTTTTTACTCTTCCCCCCTTTCCCAATGTCACCTTTTTCCCACCTTTTTAAGGAGCGCCCTAAGTGGCTGATCCGTTGGCGGTCCCGTCTTGTCTCCCTGTAACGTATGTCTGCTCTTAGCGGGATTGTGCCGAAAATGTAATTTCAGTTCTTATGTGTCTTGTACATGTTAAGAATGGACAAATAAAGCTGCTCTCGCTCTCTCGCTAACAAGCACATTGTTACGTACAATATTCGCTTCTCTTTACCAGACTCCTTAACTCATTCACCAACGTTCCCCCTTGGTCACAAGCACCCTTTATCGACTGTCACTAAATTGAACACCAAGGACCCCGTCACATGTAGCTTCCACACCAGTTTATTTTGTATTTTCTTACTAACTGGAAAAGTTTTCAATGTATTGGTACCTCAACCTAAAAGTGCCCCAACTTAAGTCTAATGGCTAATGCTTTAAGTTGCAAGCACAGACTTGAGTTACAAGTCATTAGTTGGTGTAGTAAATGTCACAAAAACACATCTGGTCTTACTCGCTAGCATTAGCTTATAGCTAGAGATGGACATAACTTTATTTTCCAACCATGGGAAAGAAGAAGTGAAAGTGAAAGTGAAAGCCATGTGCCAACATATTGACCTGAATTGGTCATTAGTTTTATATTCAGAGTCTATACATGCAAACCAGCAGGTGATGACGACAACTTCTTCTCAACCAAGTATGAGCTTTTGTTCCTGTCACTCCCACACACCAAGTTACCTGGAGAAATACAAAGACCTGCTAGCAAAATGTTACTCAAAGGTTGGCCAAGTTAACAAACAGGAGGGATAAAGATGCTAATTTGAATGAAGGGGTCATCAATGAAGCAGAGCCATCAAAGAACTGTCAAACAGCCAATACATTATTATATTAGGGTCAATAAATGATTTGAGTTTTTCTTTTCACGACAAACATGAATCTAATTTAAAGGTCATGAGTTTAGGTGGTCAAACCTGTCTAGACCTATCATGACAGTTCAGACTTTATATATTTGTTTTCCAGTGTTTTGTGTTAGTTTCAGTGTAGGCACTCTTTCCTCTCTGTTTATCTATTTCCTCTGCACTTCTCCTGGCTTGTCACAACCAGTGTGGAGCGCTGATTGACACATCTGCCTCCATTTAGTGATTAGGAAACTCAGCTGTTGACAATCACCATTTGCCAGCACTGCATCTCAGGCTATGTCTACACTAAGCCGGACAACCCCTTAAACAAATAATTATTTAGCCTAAGCATTGTGTCAGCCTCATTAAGAAGCAAGAGGCTGGCACGATGCTTAGGCTAAATAATTATTAGTTTAAGGGGTTGTCAGGCTTAGTGTAGACATAGCCTGAGATGCAGCTGAGATAGGCTCCAGCACCCCCCGTGACCCCGAAAGGGACAAGCGGTAGAAAATGGATGGATGGATGGATCGTGTCAGCCACACTAAATTATCGTTTAAGGTAACCCTCCTTGGATAATTTTTTACACAGGTAAGTGCGCCATGTATTTTTTGAATCTCCGGCTCTTAGCTTTGTATGGACTCATTGATCGTTTACAAACTGAGTTCGGAGAGGAACTGAAGTCAGAAAGATCGCGCCCCATACAGGAAGTGACGTCAGAAAGAACGCGCCACAGCCAACTTCGTCACAATCGGAGCTAACCTCTAGAAAGATGGAGGCGAGTCATCCAGACATGCCCGTGTTTCTCCTTCTTCTACATGTACAGACCCTTGTGGAAATCACACATGAATACCTTCAGTGAAGGAAACGTGCGATTGCAGCTATTTCGGATACAACAACTCAGATGGCAAGAGAACTTTCGAATGTCGAAAAAAATTACAGAAAAACTACGTCCATTTGTCGAAGGGTAGACAAGGACAATGCGGGCTCCCGTGGATGTGATAAAAAAGGTAGCGTGTGCTTTGTATTACCCGGCCGTCGAGTGAAGACTACGGAAAACATCAAAGGCATTTGGACTGGCAAAGCAGACTATCAGTAATTGTCCGCCATGTATGTCGTGGACTCAACGTCTAGGTCCAGAGTATATAAAGTCAGCAAAAACAAATGGACAATGAAGGTGAAGACAAAAGAGTGAGGAGGGTCCTGACCAGATATCTAGATCCCTAGATTGATTGAGGTAAAATGTTCTTTATCACATAGTTTACTTTCACGTGTCCAATAAAGATTTGATACATTTATGATGTCTCAGGTGTGATTCACTACAATAGGGCCCCACAGCGCACTGGATTCCAGTTTTATTGAAATACCACAACACTGGATATTGTTCAGATAAATCTAATTTAATTTAAGAATATGCACACAAAGCAACACTGGAGGTGACTATGACATGCTCATTTTCCGCGCATGCGTATTAGATCGCGTTGCACCGGCGGACGGAGGGGGCGAGGGGTCTTAAACTACCATTATGTGTGTGTGAACAAGGATAAGGTTAGGTGGGATTTACCCTGGATAACCTTAGCCGGCTCAGTGTAGAAGGGACCTCAGACTGTGCTTGTGCTTTGAGTGCACACCTTTGTGGTGTAGTTCATATTTTGTGTTTCTTCTCAAGTGAGCTGCTTTCTTTTGTGTTTCCACCTGTGGTTGACTGTTTGTCCCATGCCGGTACTCTTTGTTTTTTGATAGTCTGCTTGGTACCTAACAACGGGACCTTTGCTTGCCCACCGCCTGCCTTCTCTGCATACAGGGATCACACCATCAACCGCAACCATACCTAAATAATCGATATTGATTGACTGGTCACCAATAGGCAGGTTGGGATCGACAGTTTTCATACGACTTCAGCTCACATGTGACCCTGGACAGGATAAGCAGAAGTTTGTAACATGAACTCACTCACACGAGTGCAAAGCTTACCACCATGGCGGACCTTCTGTACTCAATCTATTTTCCTGGAGTTCCTCTGCTGTCACAATGAAGCTGGAGCCTATTCCAGATCTTTGGTAATATGTGGTGATGTACTATAAACTCCATATGAGAAGTAGTGGAATTACTTTGCCCTACTTTTAATACAATGGACCCGGTCACACCACAGAGATTTGCAAAGAGAAGTTATACTTATTGCAAGCACTAATAAGAGCGGTTCAGACTCTCACATGAAGAAAACGCTGTCTTTTCAGAAGTAGTAAAATTGTGACAGTCTTCATTGTTGTTTTCCTTGTGTTTGGGGCTTAGGTGATGGACATGCCGACTGTGGGAGGGTAATGAATGCCAGGCAGTAACAGACTAATACACAGAGGAACAGTCAGTCCTGAATGCCTTTTGTTATCTTCCCCGATAATTACACTGACAATATTCCAACAGTAGTCAGGTCATCCCAAGGCTAATGCCTCACAAAGCTGCTTCTATTATCACTGCACACGTTTATGTGGCAGAGGAATTTGGAATTACAAGACCATGAATGATGTCCTGTTGCCTGAATTCAGCCCCCGAAATCTCATCTCTATTCATTGAATTCCTGCAGGTCCCGAAAGGGATGAGGATTGTTCTGAGCTGCATGCAATTTATTTATTGATACAGCTCAGCTAAACACCTTTCACCAGGAACTGGATATCACTGTGTACTTATGATAACAAGATCCCTTAAAACCACATGACAATATTTCTTATTGAGAATGCATAATTCAGTCATTTTTGAGAAGCTAAGCGGCAGAGGACGATTTGAGTTGCTCAGTAAACTCCCCCTATGCGCTCAAGAGCAGACGTTAAATACCATGTTCCAGGTAAAAAAAATGGTGCTGATTGCAGCTGTCTCTTGTATCAGTCTGTCCAATCAGAGTTCTGACAGCTTTGGATCTTTTTCCGTGTCCGCAAGGCTGAATTCTTTGTTCTGATATTGACAATAAAACACAGTATGCAACTATGAAGGGAATTGCATATTACTAAATGAGGCAATTCCTGATGGAATTGCGTAAGAATGCTCCCATGCTAAAGTTGAACTGAAATGCTGACGGAATGTAACAATAGTTTGAATGTTGAAATGGTTTGAATGTTGAAGAGCTGAACCTAAATGCTAATGGAATGTAGGATGAATATAAAAATGGTTTGAAGTTTGAAATGGTTTAAGTTGCCAGAAATGGTACTGCAATCACAGTAAAAAGTCTGTAGTTCTTTCCCACTCTCCAAGACTGAGGTTGCCAGATACGCAGCCGAATCCAAATCCTACTCCAAGGAACTTCAAATGGCAATCGACGAGTCCTACGCTGTGGGTTTCTTTTGTTTATGCTTCCTGCAAGATGGTTTACCAAGTAATTAAGCCTCATTTTACTGATGTTGATTAGCCAAATGTATTTGTAAAGTTATGCAGCAATATTTTAGTCGGTAGTCGTTACAGATTGTTGGCATTACCCTGCTAAAATGTCTAGTTTGACCGCACGTACCACCACCGAAATAATTATAAATAATAATATATAATATATTATATATTGCATAGGCCTACTTTGATGGCAAGCCAAGGCCAACAGTAAAATTACCGCCACATTTTGTTCATCATAAATCCATGTTGCTTCCAACCTGACACGCTGCATTCTCTTCCATGTACTCACATCACCATCTTTCAGTGCAGAGTGCAATTCTATGAGCCAACCCACATTACGCATTCATCATATAGCCTACTACCATGTCAATTAGCAATTAGCCGTGCTAATGTTGTAACGCAAAATTTCCTCAGAGTATTGACAACAAAATGGGCACTGACACTACCCATATCCACATAGGTTTTATTTGTCGAAAATATATTTTGCCTTGTCAGTTGGATGACACATCGACATACAGGCTAACGGGCATATATTTCTCTCGTTAGCCTATATTAGTCATTGACCGGGCTAGCATGCTAAGCTACACTAGTGTGATGGTGCTTCGCACCTAAGCATTCGTTGCACAAACTTACTAACTTTGTTATACAAGATCATAGACTGTATTGGAAAATATAGTTTACATACGAAAGGTCCAATTCCATTTATTACAAGTAATAAGAAAATGTAAATGCCTGACTTACCTATCAAGGAGGAAATTAACAAGTTTGGCGTCAGATGAAAAAAATCTTCTCCGCCTTCAATCGTCTCCATCTTTCAAAGGCATCCCCGATACAAATCCTTGTTTTGTTCCTGGCTTTGTCATGAATAAGTTGGGAATCGTAACGGCGCCTTTTAGATTGACTAAGGTCTGACATGTTTAGTACCTTTACCAGTGGCAGGAGCTCGACGAAGAGGGCGGTGCGTAACTGGCAACCTGGATGTGACACCCTCACAGACTTTTTAATTGGTCAAATAGTGGAGGGCGGGGCATCGAAATGAAAACAATAACAATATTTCGGGGCTGTAAATCTAATTTTGAAATGAGCATATCCCGGCTGAACTACCGTTATCAGTTATAAAGGTATTGGAAAATAACATCAATCAATCAATCAATGTTTATTTATATAGCCATGATTTATTAATACCTATGTTAGCTTGCTAATATTAACATGCTAACAAGTGAAAAGCTAACATACTTCTAAGGTGGAGGCAAGTAACGAAATACATGTTTATTAGGTTAAAAATTTTGAAATGTTGAAAAACATGGAAATTGGAAATTGGAAAAATGGACAGTTAATTTTGAATGGGGAAAATGTCCATGAAAACTGGAAATTCTGGGAAATCTGGGAGTGAAGTGGCGACTTGTCCAGGGTGTATCCCGCCTACCGCCCGAATGCAGCTGAAACAGGCTCCAGCACCCCCTGCGATCCCGAAAGGGACAAGCGGTAGAAAATGGATCGATGGATGGACATCTCGACCTCCTGTTTTGACATACAGTTCTTTGTCATTTTGTCGGGCCAGAAAATTCGGCAGATTTTCCTCAGGCAACCATTTTGGAAGGCACTAAATGGGTTGAACAATGTGGAAGGAGTAGTCGAAAGAAAAAAGGGTAAAATAGGGTCTGGAAAACTGTGAATTCTGTGAATTCCTAGACTTTTTTAAACTTGGAAAAAACTGTAGTTTGAATTTTCAGGATGAGTGGAATGTGTTGAAGGTGGAATGGTTTGAATCGGTTGACAAATGTGGAAATGGTGGAAGTTTGAAAAATGGCCAATTCATTTTGAATAGGAAAAATGTCCTGGGAAACTGGGAATTCTAGGAATTTTTGGAGTTTGTCGATGGAAAGCCCGCGATTCCTGAATATGCTGAATATTTTAAAGTTGGAATGGTATGAATCGGATGAAAAATGTGAAAGGTAGAGCGCGCCAAAATCCGCGGAAGAAGATTGTGATGCCTTGTGGCATTCACACAATTATAGCGCTTTTTCTTTGGAGACTTAAAGTGCTATACAAAGTGGAAAAAACAGTGCGGGTGGCACTGGCCATGGGAGCAGGTCGGTAAAGGGTCTTGGTCAAGGAAACAACAGCAGTAACTAGGATGGCGGAAGCGGGAATCGAACCTGGAACACTAAAAATGCTGGCATGACCGCTCTACCAACCGAGCCAACACCTGTGCACTAGCGGTACCTGTGGAAAAGCCTTTTCAGTAAATCTGTCTGGTTTTGGAACATCTTGTAAATAATTGTAGGTTATCCCTGCCAAGGAAGTTTCCCTATGTGTTGTGGACAAACATTCACTTTGATGAATGGGAGTTGATCTGGGTCAGGATTTCGGCCACAACTCAAGAAACCACAGCCAGACTTTACTGTCTACTGTCAGTAGTTAAAGCAACAGGGATATGTTCTGGAAAAAATAACATATTTAGTGCCATCTTGAGTTCTTCTTCGCCCTTCAAGACGGAGGGCCTCCCTGTTCCATTTTCAGATCCCTACAAAGTCTATCAGTCCTCTCCATTGTTTGATATCTCATCTAACACACGATGAAAAGGATGATTTAAAGAGTCACCACTATATCTGGGTTCAAACAGTCTGGTCTGTGACCTTCGTTGACAAGCTGCATGGCAACTGTTGGATCAAACGCATAATACTGTATGCACATAGTGTAAAATGCAGCGTGCAGGGACTCCATGATACTCCTTGTGATGCAAACAAGCTGATAATCTAACCTTGTCCTTGTGGATGCAGACTGAGGGTGCATGAGTTTTGGCTGGTGCCCCATAACCAAAACTGCCTGTTCATTGTATGTATAGCATATATATTTGTTACGGTACAGGGGGGAAGAAGACGGCATGGAAGAAAGAAAGTTGTTTTAGGTCCAGGAGTGTTGAGCGAGGGGCGCAAGTCCAAGGGGGCAAGGCAAGCTCGGAGGTCCGTGGGCAGGCGTGAGGTCAAGGGCAGGAGCGAGGCGTCAGAGTCCGTGTCCAGACGGTAGGTTGAGATCCAAAAAAGCGCAGCCAGGGAACCAGAGGGGAATACGGGGAGACGAGACGCACAGATCGTCGTCAGGGAACGGAGGAATGCTGCTGGGATGACATGGGAACACAAGACAAATTAAACACGGAGGAGGAGAAAACACAGAGAGAGAGAGCATAGAGCTTGACACGAGTTGGTACGAAACAGGAAACTACGTTCTGGCCCGGAACGCAGGTTTGCACTGGCTTAAGAAGCCCAGGTAGCTCATCTGCGACATGTGTGCAGATTGCTGATTGATTGCAGCCGCTGGCTGCAGCAGGAGTGGCGCACGCTTGGAGGTGCGCGCTTGGAGGTGCACTTAGCGCAGCGCACAGATGACTGTGCATTGGAATGCGCCCGGGCCGTGACAATATTGCTCACAAATGCTGCTAATTAGTTACAAAGTAAGTGCAAATCTGTCGGATTGTTTTTGTGTGTATATAAAATATTGTAGCTTTTGCCCAGACGTTGAAAGGATAACAAAGAGGTGGGATCAACAATAATTTCAATAAAATGAAAAAACAGGCCAAATCAAAATCTACAATTGTGCCTACTTTCCCTTTTGCCTTACCCGTGTTAATTCCAATACCAGGCAGGACACATTTGATGACTCTCAAACTGTCAGAAAATACATCTGTAAAACTGTGGTGCTAAAAAAAAATTATCATCTATGCGTTGGAGTTAAAAAAAAAGAAAGTCTAGTCATATAAAAACGACAGTAATTCACCAGCTGTTGTGCATATTTTGTCACAGCCAGAAAATATGAACACAGTTGACTAGCGCATAACACATTTGTTCATCAGCAAAGTGATATATTAGATGTGCAATGACATGCATATTATTTTAAAAATCAGTGCATAAGAGTCGTCTCACAAATGAACGCCTGCTGCAATCTATCTTGAGAGTCTCAACAGCATAGCAACTTACCCCAAACATTAATGAATTCCTAGCCAAATATCGAGCTTAGACCAAAGTGCATGGAAGGTTATTAACTGGATTGCAAACACCAAATAATGTCAGCTCTATACCATTATCTATAAAATAAAATAAAAAATTGTAATGGTGTATTAGTCGGATTCAAAGTATTCTAAGGTGTTAAAAATAGAACAATGTACACTGAACCTAACCTTAAACCATGACCACAAACCGTGATAAACGCTGTGAATCTTGTGAACCTGTCAGGCCTGGGTCAGAAATAGGACTCAGATGCAGAGGTGGAGAACAATCCGGCAGGCTTTTATTTTTGAAATGTTTACTTTTCACCTCTTGAGTCAGGGCAATACAACAACGGCTATAAACTCTGACAACAAGTGAATAAACCAAAAATCACTCAGAATGGAGGAAACACAAATATCAATCTCTAACTACACGAGCGAGGAATATAACTATGCAATTTAAACAACAAAAGGGGAAAACAATGGGCTATAAAGCTCCAAACACTGTTTCAGGTCTAGAAAAATAATTAACAAAAAGTCACTCAAAAATGAGTAAAAGAAGAGACTGTAAACGTGAACTGAACCCACTACTTCAACTTGAAAACTTTACAAACAAAAAATCACTCTGCTTAAGAGGAGAAAAGGAAAACTCAGTATACCAACATGGAAATTCAGAATCTGGATAACTCAGAACAAGACGAGACAAGGCTTGGGCCTGAGCTGGAGATGCACGAGACAACGAGACATTCTGGCACAGAAGAAAGGGAGGCGTGGACTTATAAGACACATGGGGGTAATGGGGAACAGGTTGAAACAATCAGGGATGACGTCAGACTGATAACACAAGAGGAAGGGCAAGTGACCTGAAACAAGAGGAGAGTTAATTTTCTAACTAAAACATGAAATTCACAAGAAAAAAACAAAACAAGACAAGACATCCCTCACCGCGGTGTGACAGAACCATTCCACCTCTAAGACATGCACATGCTGCAGATGTTAACATTTAATAAGGCAGTCAGTATGTCATATTTGACTTATAGTCCAGCCCAAGTTAAGCTATGCCAAGTAGCTCTGAATAGCAGTAAAGAACATCTGTTTTATTTGCATTTGTAAACGTGACATGGTTATAAAGTGGCTCTCCTGTTATTATGAGTGCACACTCACAACTAGGCACTGCGGTGTTTGGGCAGGTTTGACACTAGAAAGAATGAATGGAGGCGTACTCTGATAGAATACAATTAGGGTATGGGCACACTCGAACCTCAGAGTTTTTTTTTGTTTGTCTTCTGCCCTCTCTGTGCGTTCATATACACGGCTATGCAGCGAGCTAAAACTCTTCCACAAAGCACCGGAGACATATGTTGGCTTTTGACACTTTAGTAGAAGCCGTGTAAAAATGTAAATACATACTCTTAGTTAGATGTTTACAAAGGTAAGCTCCATAGACGTTATACGTGAGTTTCACAAACATGTATGAAACTAAACATTCCCTATTCAAGTAGGCTTAATAACACTAAAATATTGTACATAAGTAATACACAGACAAGTAAACTTACAGATTGTGCTTCTTCAATGAGCAAACCAAAAACAATGGAGGAAGATTGAATTTAGCTGTTTTCATTGTGTGGGATCTGAGCTGAGGATGTCGTTGTGGCTCGTGCAGCCCTTTGAGACACTTGTGATTCAGGGCTATATAAATAAACTTTGATTGATCATAGACAGCAGTCATCAAAATGGCCGCTTCAAAGTTTACAGCTTTATTTGTCAACTTGAGACAATTTACATGACCACCAAATGATTCTAATAACGACTAATTACAAACAACACTGAAACACGTCACATTGTCAGCCTAGGTTCGTTGACACAGGTATTGGAGAGGCAGAATAGTTTGTTAAATAAATAATTCCCAAAAATATCTCTATGGATAATTTCAATCTTACCCTCATTGTGTGTACAAATCATTTGTACACATTTGTACGAAGCAGAAGAACGAGGAAGTTACAGACATGTCGTCGTCGCCGTCGACGAGCAAGATGAAGAAATACGCTTGCAAGTTCCAAAACGAATGGAAACAAGAATTTCAGTTCATCCAGGACAGTTCGAAGGGGAAGGGGTATGTAATTATGTTTCCTGTACATTTTGTAAAACAGACTTTTCCATTGAACACGGTGGCCGAGTCATGAACGGAGGAGAAGTTAAACAGGACAATACTGCCATCTACTGGATAGCCCCCGGAACACTGAAATTCAAGTATTTATTTTATTTATATGTATAATAAAATAAATATATATACATATATATATATAGCTAGAATTCACTGAAAGTCAAGTATTTCATACATATACATACATATATATATATATATATATATATATATATATATATATATATATATATATATATATATATATATATATATATATATATATATATACAAATATATATATATATATATATATATATATATATATATATATATATATATATATATATATATATATATATATATATATATATATATATGAAATACTTGAGTTGTTGAATTCTAGCTGTAAATATACTCCCCTATTAACCACACCCTTAACCACGCCCCCCCCCACCCCCCGCCCCCCGATGGTGCATTGCATTAGCCATCTTGGATAATGTTACAAATCAAGAGTCCACTTTCGCGTTGTCAGCGCCACTGTGGGTATGTCTTTAAAACACAGTTCACTCCTGTTGTCGTCACCCTTGTGGGCTCAACTTAGAGTGGGCACGACTTAGTGTGTCTGTGGGGCGGTATAGCTCGGTTGGTAGAGTGGCCGTGCCAGCAACTTGAGGGTTGCAGGTTCGATCCCCGCTTCCGCCATTCTAGTCACTGCCGTTGTGTCCTTGGGCAAGACACTTTACCCACCTGCTCCCAGTGCCACCCACACTGGTTTAAATGTAACTTAGATATTGGGTTTCACTATGTAAAGCGCTTTGAGTCACTAGAAAAAAGCGCCATATAAATATAATTCACTTCACTTCACTTCTGTGGCCGCAGCCATACCCTTCTCACATGGGCTTGTCTGTAACACAGCGTTCCATTTGTACTGGGAAGTCAGAATTTCCGAGTTCCTAGTCGGAAGTATCAAATGGAACACCCCCCCAAAGCCGGATTTCCCACTCAGAAAGATGAGCTGCCGGGTACAAAATGTCTACATTGCGACGGAAACAATGGGTGGATCAAAAATGTGTACACTGAGACAAGGTTCATACAACAAAGCATATTTATATTCTGTGTGTGGTTCGTACATCGAAACATTCATACTCTGAGGTGTTTGTAAATCAAGGTGCCATTGTGCTAACAATTCCAATTTGTTTTCAAATTTCTGAAACATATTTGTCATTCTCCTCACCATTTTTGTCCCAATGCATTTCCCATAACTCTGTGACATGCAGACAGATGAGATCATCATTGCCATGGGAAGGGTAATTTAAGTATTAAGATTAGGCGCTTCTCTGCGCACACTGGATGCTAATGACACTAATTAGGCTAATCATGCGATAGAATAAAGACGATTCTGATGTGTAACTTATCCTTTCTTCTTCTGCAGAAATCTCTTGGACAGAGACACGTTCTCCAAATCCGACCCTTGTAAGTTCTCCTTTCTCTTTTATTGCTAATTGCGGCTTAGCTTTTCCAGTGGGACTTTCCTGTGAGGACACAGTTCACTGACACTGCCTTTTTTTTGCAGAAGTCTCCCTTTTTCTCTTGTGCAAAGCTTAACTTTGATTCAGTCGGCCTTGCTGTTTCAAAGTGTTCCTTCAATAACAGCATATCATTTGCACAGTAATGTGACAAGCCTTTGTCACTCACTTCATAAAGATAGCCGTTTGAATACAAATGGGTATCTTTGTGACGCAAAAGCGCCATGGCGGCATTTTTGCGGATTGTTCCAGTAAGACTGAATGAGGGAGACGTTTAACATAAAATGGGGGAAGTTCAAGCCCTTGGTGTAAATCAGCAATAGGAAGAGAATACCACACTCAGACAATTTTGTATTCGGTCTTGTTGTGTTTGCCCTTCTCAGTTTCATTTGAAGTCACACAATCAAATTGGAAGCGGGGAAATCCCACTGTGAAAAAATGTGTTTTGATTGCATGGCTTAAATTACATGCCAGGGGCCCTTTAAGCATGCCTGCGTGTTTGTGCGCGGATATTCTATGTGGACTTTGATGCATTGCGGCGTCATCAAACTTGGCACTTCATTGTGCAGGACGGGTGATAATTAATGATGAATGTCTGCAAAGAAAGGCACAAACGCTGTTTGGAGGAACAGCAATAAAGCTCGAATGTGATCATTCAGTAACTCCTTTTGTTTTTTGGCTTTTTCTCTTACCACAGTGGTGGTGTTGTACACCCAGGGTGTGGAATGCAAACAGTGGCGAGAGGTAAGACCCCCCCCGCCTCCGTCCCTCATGCTACAAGTTAACACATATCATGACATATACTGTATGACAGTCAACTCGCTACTCACACGGTAAATCATTCTGCCATTGATTGACCTTGCAAACACCCTCACAAAGATTACGTCAGCTACCGCCCCCTCCCTCAACACACCCACTACCGTGCCTTCATGCAGTTGACCATTGGGCCCTAATCAGACCCAAGGGGCAAATACAAGCAAAAGAAGAAGAAAGCGAAGACTGCTACAAGGGTCCTTGTGGGATTATTACAACCTCCCAGGAATCCCAATGGATGTCTTTACAAAGAAGCAACATCTTAAGATGAACTTGAAAATACTTGACGATATTTGACATTTTAGCTCTCTGGACACTTGCTTTGAAACAGAAATATGTTACACACAGAACAAAATAGTTTGCAAGCTTAACTTTTACTTCTTCTTTTGCACACAAATAGATTTTAATGACGTGTTATAGTCATTTGACTGCATACTGATTTGACATTACAGATTACGATTAAGAAAATGTAAGAAAGAGTTTTTGTTGGGAAATAAGAAATAATCATTGTTCAAATAGCAATATATTCATTTTTTTCCCTCTACAACGAATAATATCACTCATGAAAATGAGAAGACACCCGTAAATAGTTCAGGATAAAACAACAGTACATATGAGAACATGGATTTCATATTTGTTCGATTATTAGGAGTAAAACAACGCTTTTAATTTTAACCAGAGGGCCATTTTTGGCTCAAATAATCTTTTTTATTGATCTATTTAAAAAATAAATGATTTATTAACCAAATATATAATTAAATACCACAGTAATTTGCCTTGTTCTTATAGCTTAGCATATCTCCATCTACATTAGGGATTTGTACCAAATTGGGTATATTTATAGGCACCTACCAAATTCCATCGGTAATTACAGGTACTGTTTTAGGTACAATCACAAGGTGCTACATTTCGTTACCTTTGTTGCACGTGATGCCATGCCTGGTTGCAGACTCAAACATTTGGCGGGGAAACAAGCAGCAACTCAGACCAGACCAAAATGTCTTTATGTAATTTTGCAAGTTTCAATACCAGCAAAGCAAGGAAGCCTGATAGACAATGCTTGAATGTAAAATAAGGCTCCTTTTTTCCAAAATACACGCGCTTAATGCTAGTTTACATTGGATATGTCGTTTACATGCTACTGATAAGCTTCAACGATTTTACATGGCGATTTCAAAACTTAAAACATTTGGCAATAAAAACTAAAACTAAGAAGCACGTACACTCAAACAGCGGGTGCGTGATAAGTACAATACTACAGTATAGTACAATAGTACCGTATAACCACTTCTTAGGGCGCAACAAAAGACTAACCTAATGGCAAGGACTACTTCCTAGCTAGGCAACACATTGTAGCCTATGCACTACTGCCATCTAACATCCTGCAGTTGCAACTGTGTGCAAAGTCTACTATCTACATCAAGATATACCAAATTGTATATGCAAAGCATAGTTATCATTGTCAGCTCATTGTTAAATGTTAAACAATAATACAAAAATTAACACATTCACATTTATTAACACATGAACCCACAAGTGCCACACCCAAAAATACCGAAAGTTGTGACAGTTGAATACTGTTATGATTTCCAGGTAGGTACTAGTACACTGGATTTAACTTTAAAAAAAATGTATCGTCCACACATTGCATTTTTCTGTACGTTGGAAAGAGTTTGAACACTTTATTGATCCCTTGGGGAAATTCAGCACCACAGTTCGCTCACAATAGACAATAAACACTTAGGTATTTTTTACATGTGAATAATATAAATATATTCTATTATACAGCATTATTCACATGTGAATAATATAAATACAGTCTATTATACATTTAAGTACAGTCAAAAAGGAACATATGCATTATACAGTCTGATGGCTGTTGGTATGAAGGACTTCCTGTGTCGTTCCGTGTTGCAAATGTAGTGCCATGTAATCATAATCTGCATATACAGTATCATACTGCATTTATTTCATTTCGGTAATTATGATGAATACTACACAGTAGTGCACAAACCTCAAATAAGGCCATTTAGTAACCTGTGACTTGTCAGGCAAAAACTGTTCCACTCCAGTCCAGTAGGTGGTGCAACTGCACCTGAAGCTTTTTTTCACTACAGGTCCATCTGCCTCAAGCCCAGTGTAAACAGAGCAAAATTAGGTCCTCGATGCATGTTTAAATGTGCGCAGAAGTTGAGTGTCTTCTTTTTTGGTTTTCATTTTATGGTGTGTATCAAATCAACAACACATTTTTCAGATTTGTTGAAATGTGCAAGTGTAACTAGGTGATGTTTCTTAATGTAACTCGTTGTCTGAAACAAACAAATGAATCATAACATAACATACCATCATAACATAACAAATTACATTGTGTATTGGGCTTTTGTAAGCAAATGTGTCACTTTGCATTGAGAAGCATGTTTGTCCAAATGTTGTGATTTTCCCCCGTGTCATGATCATTTTAGTCGGAAACTCATCATTTTCCAATATTTCAAGACCAACAAACCATGGCTGGGTTTCATTTCAGCTTCTATGTTCTTTAAGGCTGCGTGAACTAGTATGGCTTTGAAAAAGCAGGTGGGAGTTGTACTGATTTGCCATGCATATACACAACAGTGTCATGCACAGGAGCAGTGTTTGGGGGCACTATAAGAGCCTCCTACACCTGTCACCTCTGGTTACACTGCCCCGCCTGAGCTTTCCACCAGTGGGTGCAACCGCAGAGTATCTCCCAAAGCAAGAACCAGGTCTGCTGGTGTAGCTGACAGCCCAATCAAGCCGTGCACTATTGATAAAGCTACGTGGGTTATTTGACACTGCCTTGGAATGTGTTTTTTGTTCTTTGGAGTGTAGATATGTTTGGTGGGTTTGTTGGCGTGCCTTTCACTTGATCCAATTATTCTTCCATAGTACATCCTTCCTACTGGTTAGCTGCTCATTGAGTCTCTTCTGAACAATTTGACACGCTTGATGAACCGTGTTTTAATCCTCGGCCTCCATGTACCTCCAGTGTCATTTTACCGTAGACATGTTAAATGAGGATTAACTACCTGCTTTTGAATGTTAAAATGACAATGTTAAATGGGGGTTGTTTATTGTCAAAGTCAGATCTTTGACTGGACAGCTCTCATGTTATGTTTGTACTGCGGTACCTCGATTTTCGTTAGTAATATGTTCACAAAGGTCAGACCAAAACTGAAAAACTATTTCCCACTAAACATAATGCAAATTGAATTATACACAAAACACATGTCACAGAGAATGGTTATAGGCAGAAAACAATGCAAAACATACCTGAATGACTAATGAAATGGATAAATGCACTTTAACATGGTGATAAACAGAGAGGGAGGAGAAGGCACATAGGTGCTACCTTTGTACTTTCCACAAATTATTTTATTTTTGATTTATTCAACAGTATTTCTTGCAACCTTCTTTATTTTGCGGCCGTACTCAAAAAAAAAAGCAAAGAGACTCAGCCACAACTTCCTCTGCCGAATTATACAAAGGCAAACTGACTAGTTTTTAGGCGCAATGTTTGGTCGTACTAAAACCAGAGTAAACTTTTTGCAAATTGTTATTAAATAAATCACTGGAAAAGTGTGTTGTAGAAAAACAGAGGCATACCAATCGAGGATAATGGCATTTGTATCTCAGTGCTTGTCCTCTTGAAACAAATATGCACCTCTTCCCTTCCTTTTCCCCTTCAGACACTATTGCGGACCTATGATGATTCTGATCTACATTTAAAACACTTCCTTGTGGGCTAGATAGATCAATCAATTAACATGTACTTATAAAGACCTTATTTACAAGTGTGTCAAAGGGCTTCACAAACTCACAACGACATCCCCAGATCTAAACCAGCATCCGGCAAGGAAAAACTCAAAGACCCCAGTTTGGGTAAAAGAAGAAACCTTGTAAAGGGACTGCAGATATAGGGACCCCCCGGTTTTTGAATGCTTCAACTGAGGTAGCATCTCTAACTGTTAACTGGTAAGGCATGCCAGAGTACTGAAGCTCGACTATTAAACACTCTAGAGCAGTGGTCCCCAACCTTTTTGTAACTGCGGACCGGTCAAAGCTTGAAAATGTGTCCCACGGACTGGAGAGGGGGGGTTGGGGGAGTGTATGGTATTTTTGTTTTGTTTTTGTTTTTTGTCATGAAAAAATACAATCATGTGTGCTTACGGACTGTATCCCTGCAGACTGTATTGATCTATATTGATATATAATGTAGGAACCAGAATATTAATACTAGAAAGAAACAACCCTTTTGTGCGAATGAGTGTGAATGAGTGTAAATGAGGGAAAGAGTTTTTTTTGGGTTAGTGCACTAATTGTAAGTGTATCTTGTGTTTGTTGATTTAATTTGTTGATTTAATAAAAAAAAAAGGTTATTTTTATTTTTTATTTTTTTAAATTTCTTGTGCGGCCTGGTACCAATCCACGGCCCGGTGGTTGGGGACCACTGCTCTAGAGGTTGCAGACTTGGGACACATTTTAGCAATAGGACAGCAATTAAAGAAGGCTGTTTTAGTGACATTCTTAATGTGCAGCTGGAATTTTCTTGGAGATGGGGTGCAAAAAATTGCCTGACATCCATTATTTAATTTAATTAAAACATGCATCTAGATGGCTACAATTTGGCGTGGTGGTCAGTTTTAGGGGCACGTAAAGTTCAGTTTCACAGTATTAGGTACATATGCACACTGCTAGCAGTTTTATGTCAATACTTTATCCTACCTTCCCTTGTGTTTCCCCAAACTCAACTGACATCAACCAGAGCTCTTTTCCCTCTGGCTGACATTTTCACTTATGGTCCAAATAAGTACGTCCACCTTGTTGTGATGTCACAATGTAGCCAGACTGCAAGACAGTGTTCAGAGACATCCAAAACTTTGTGCAAAGTCATGCCAAAATGCATGATTGTTATAATATGATGCTTTGACATAGTTTAACATGAGTACCCGACATTGTAACATTTATAAGTCAGAAGAGACTGCTGTTTATATTTGAATTCTGTTGCTTACAAAAACAGCAGCATTTACCAACGTTTACAATCAATATTAATGAATACCACGCCCATTTTAACAATTTTTCTGTATAACTTATGTGGCCAGTGGCCTCTGGGTAATATATTTTACTTGTACATCCCATCTTCAGTTACTCAGCATTTTGACACTTTTCTATGGAGCTCTCTCAGCTGAGCGACTGAGCCAGTAAAGAATCCTGAAGCTTAAATTCTCAGAAGTCAATCTCTCTATTGTATTATTGACTTGGATGAAGGGAGCACAGTGGTTTGCACAGTCGCTTCGCAGCAAAACGTTTCCTTGGTTTGAATAACATGTTGGATGAAATTCACAAGTTATACGTTATACGTTTTTGTCAGTGTTCTTTAGATACACCCGCAGTTCAAAAACATGTGCAGTAGCAAATCTGAATTTACTATAAATGTGAACGTCTACGATCATCTCAATCAATCAATCAATCAATCAATCAATCAATCAATCAATCAATCAATCAATCAATCAATCAATCAATCAATCAATCAATCAATCAAGTAATATTAATACAGCCCTTAATCACAAATGTCACAAAGTGCTGCACAAACCACAACAACAACCTTTAGGTCTGATCCCACATCAGGGCAAGAAAGAACTCAACCCAATGGGAAAAATGTGAAACCCCCCTTCCCCTCATCACCAACTGATGCACAGAGGAGGGATCCACCCCAGATCCAGACTTGGGACAGCTAGCGCACCTTCCTTAGAAACTGATCCGTGGCCACTGAAAAACCTCTCCATGTATGAGAGGGGGGCAGAGCAGAAAAGATAGAGGGCAGATCAACTGGTCTAAAATGTGTCTATTTAAAGGCTAGAGTGTATAAATAAGTTTCAAGATGGGACTTAAAGGCTTCTACTGAGGTAGCATCTCTAACTGTTACCGATTCCAGAGTATTGGAGCCCGAATAGAAAACTATTAACCGTGTATTTACATGTTCATGGTTTAATAATATTGCTGATCTTCTGTCTATCCTTCCAGTCAGGGTTTTTTTAAATTTTGTTTCTATCTGCATTTGAGCCCAATGCTATCACGTTAGCTCCGTAGCTAAAGTGCGTCAACGATGTATTGTCGTGGAGATAAAAGTCACTGTGAATGTCCATTTCGCGTTCTCGACTCTCATTTTCAAGAGGATATAGTATCCGAGGTGGTTTGAAATACAAATCCGTGATCCACAATAGAAAAAGGACAGTGTGTGGAATCCAATGAGACCTTGTATCTAAGTTACGGTCAGAGCGAAAAAAGATACACCCTGCACTGCCTCTCTAGTTCTTCACTCTAACGTTCCTCATCCACAAATCTTTCATCCTCGCTCAAATTAATGGGGTAATCGTCGCTTTCTCGGTCCGAATCTCTCTCGCTCCATTGTAAACAACGGGGAATTGTGAGGAATCCTTCCTCCTGTGACGTCACGCTACTTCCGGTATAGGCAAGGCTTTTTTTTTATCAGCGACCAAAAGTTGCGAACTTTATCGTCGTTGTTCTATACTAAATCCTTTCAGCAAAAATATGGCAATATCGCGAAATGATCAAGTATGACACATAGAATGGATCTGCTATCCCCGTTTAAATAAAACAAAAAATCATTTCAGTAGGCCTTTAAGTGCACAGGAAACCAGTGCAGGTGAGCCAGTATAGGCGTAATATGATCAAATCATCTTTTTCATGTGTCAGTCATATGATTGACGGGTGATCAGTCCAGGGTGTATGCTGCCTTTTCCACCTATGTCAGCTGGAGCAGTCTTCAGTTTCCCTGGTCCACTAATGGTCCTGCTCAGTATTTTGATTATGTGCAAAGCTCACACTTGCCAGTTTTGAGAGTGGAAGAAGTATTGATGTACCTCCAAAGAAGACCCTGTTAAGTCTCTGTGGTCTGCTAATTCCTACATTAATCGATCGTTAGCAATCACACTGTCATCCCCAATTGCCGTAACCTACTCCCACCATTACACAATTGGCAGCCTTCTTTCAAAATAAGGAGCAAGAGTCATATTCTAACATCCTACCAGCGTGCGGTATCCAAGGCGATGTGTGGTGGTTACAGCAAAGTGTCAAAAAGCCGCCTGGATGTCGTCAGATAAGGTGCTTGTCTGTTGAAATTGTTTTTTTTTTCTTCCGGTGTTGTGGTCTACTGGATGCGATCACAAAAGTGTGATCTTGTAATCCTGCTGCAACCTCAGCCCCTCATCAACACTCCATTTGCTACTTCACTTTATAGTCTACTTCCTTCTGGGGAGGCTTCAATTATTTCTCATTGAAATATTCATCTTGGATGCAGTTAGCATTTGGTGTGTTAGTGTTGGAGGTTTGGTCTGTTTATTAGCAGATAAGCTCAGAGTGGCTTTCACTGTTACAATAATAAACTTCACTGAAGCCCAAAAGTGAGCTTCGGATCTGTGTAGGTGGCTTGCGAACCATAGTTACGTTACTATAAACTTGTGCTGATTTCTTAAAACTAGTAATGTCAAATGATACATTTTCTCAATCAGATTAATCACACTTTTGAATTTGGATTAATCATGATTATTCACAGGTTATTACTTGCTTACATAATTTCAATCAACGTAAAAAGTCCCCAATATTTTGACATTAAATACAATTTAACTCATTAAGGAACATTTTTTTAAATGTTTTACATTTATTTGCACAAAACTCAATAACACTTTTATATAAAGTCTGGTCAGGGTGTATTTTGTAATGAATTTTTATTTTCTTACATTTTATGTACTGTTTTTGAAGGCTACTGTTAAAAAAAAAGTGTTAGGATCAACTCCTGTAAAAGAAGTGGGTCCCAAAGTGAGAACCCCTGCATTAATCCATGTTTTTGTACCATATACAGTATGTGATGTTTTCATGTTTTGATTTTTTTGCAAAATTCCTGTCCAAAGACGTTGATGTATCACCCTGAATGGCTTGATACATCAAATAGTAGTGCTATAATATCCACATCTGTCAGTATGGAAAATCCCTTTCATCATGATCAGAAACAATATCTCTGTCAAATCTCATCATGGTAATTTGTGGTCCGTGTGTAGGATTTTAACAACGAAAATGAGCTGAATTAGATAGAGAATCCCTTCTGGGATCAAGATAATAAAATTTTACGTTTTCAGATGCTTGTGTGATTTCCCTGGTGACAAATGTTGAAGCGGTAGTAAAGTTCTGCTTATTTTCTTTTAATCACATTTTTTTTCCAACATAGCCATCATTCCCTCTTCAATTGGTATGTGTCCATGCACTAAATTATGTCCAATTTCCCAAATAGTTTGGCTCTAAATAAGCCTCCTACAACCCGTGGAAACACCTTAATCAGATCGTGTTAGATTTTTTAAAAGTCGGACTAACACACATGGATTATGCGATTGGAAACCAGACCTCTTGAGGGGGGGTGTGCGGCTGAAGAGGACCTTTCATATCGCGCACGTGCCAGTCTCAACGTGCAGGATTTAACCCGGAAGCAGATACTATTCAATAAAAACATCAGCAACAATTGTAATGACGAGGAGACTGTTTATGTGCTTCACAAATTAAAAGAACAGAACATTTTGAAGTGCATCGATAGAAGAAAAAAATAAACTGAGATTTATATAAGAAGTTAGCCAAATAAATGTAAAATCCCGGCTTAATTCAGACTCCCGAACAAAATACGAATGTGATGAAAGATAGTGAAGCAGGTATATCAAAGGTGAATAATAAAGCGTACACAAACCTTTTTACGCTGCATATGTGCAAGCCAACTGATTAACTTTCCGCACAACGGACAAGATAGTCCAGGGGCCGTATTTATCAAGCTTCTTAGAATTACTCCTAAGAAGTCTGCTAAGAGTTGACTTATGAGTAAAAAAATTATTCGCTGAAAGCTGCACTTAAAAGTTAGTTATCAAGCGTCTCACTCACACTTTCAGCGAAGTGTAAGACTGAATCTTAAGTGTCACACTCAGAGCTGAATTACGACATTACTATGTGCCGTAAACGGAATTTTAGGTGACGTCATTTCTGTGTCCATAGAAATGACCAATCACGGAAGGGAATCCCTTGTCTAAGAATAAAGAAATATCTTAGAAATATTTAAGTGGACAATGGGAGTGTATATTTTGGCAATAAACTGCAAAATAATACAAATGAAACAAACTATATTGGCAATGAATCAAAAAAAAAAAAAGTGAATTTTCCCAGTGGTGAGATATCGAAGCATTGTGATGACCTTTAGTTCTGCTGTGAAAGCTCTGCTGCGTGATGTTGCTGATGAGATGACGCCCCTTATTAAATCTGTGACAAAAATAATACCCACTCTGTCTAAACGATACCGTTTGATCAGCTGCTCGTCATCAAACAAAGCCAGGACATCCTTCCGCTCCCTGAACGTTCGCGCACGTCTCTCTCGCCTCAGTGCCATCCCCCGCTGGCAACTCCTAACCACTTAGGACACCTCTGAAGGTCTCTTAAATATCGTGGAGAGTAGGAGTGAGTCTTAGACTTAAGAAAGTTGATAAATAGCTTTTATTCTTAAGTTTGAGAGTAGGACTAAATTTCATAAATTCTCAGGACTTAAGTGTAAAATGGCACGCTTGATAAATACGGCCCCAGAACAATAGCAACTTTCCTCTGGATATCAGTCGGGGCACAAACAGTCTTTTCCTTTGGATTTAAAACTTCTTCCATCAAACCACAGAGCATTACGAATAAACTCAGAGACATTCAAAAGTTTTGTTTCAATGGTTTTCGTTCGTAAATTCCTTAAAAAAACCCCACTTCCGCCGCCTTTTTTTGCATATAACCCGATACTTCTTGGTATCTGTGTCATGTTCGTAGCGCAATGCAATATTATTTGTTTTCTATGCTGTCTGCTTTTAACATCAATTTAGCCGTTACAGACGTAATATTTCTAATCTGTGCCAATATTACAGCGGACATCAAGTTGTAGGAATCTGCAAATCCTAGTCTGACGTCATAGGTCAACCAGAAAAGTAATTCAGTTTTCCGCGCTAAAATTAAATAAGCACCCCCCAGTGTACGGGAGGCACATGGCGTATGACCAATAGTCACATCTGAGAGTGTGCATGGACACTTGGACTTCACACGTAGGTGTGAAAATACAAAAAAATCAAAGTAATTTAGTGCATGGAAACGTATTGAATGTCTGAGTAAATGTAACTTTTTTTTTACTCAAGAGAATCCAGTGCTCCTTGCAGGACTGAAGTGGTGCAGCAGTGGTTGTGTGATGGTGGAATTTATTGGACTAAAAGATGTGTTACCCTTTGTCTTGCTTTGTCTGCAGCAAGGGTGGATTTAATTAAAGAAGCATTTGCAAAAAATAAAAAACAAACTAAGTCTCTTACCTAAGTCTGTCCACCTTAAAGCAGACAATAATCACTGGAATACACCAAAAAAATGAACATGCTTTCATGAAGTAAAATGATTAATAGCCAACCTTGTAGGGCGTAATCTTCATTTTAGAAATGAGGGGGAACGATTGTTAAATGGACCCTTCTTTTACAAAACCAACTTTTCTTATCTATTGGTACCTGCTGTTGTGTATTTGGGATCTGCAAAAGTCCCAAAAATTTGAAATCAAACCGTGGAAGCATTGCGGAGATATTTATAAAATAATATTGCCTTCCTTCATACTTCTTACAAACGAGCTGTTTAGAATGTGCACAATTGGTGACGTCAGAGATTGTGAAAACAGTCAGTGGATTATCCATATATAATATAAATGTTACGTGCCTTGCGTGCGTCCGCCATTGTAGTCTGCGCTGTAGTCAATAAGCTCCTTTTTTTTACGCTATCCTTTATGGCTTCTTATTAAATAACTTTTTTAAATAGATTAAATCTTGCACATGGAAAGTTTAAGTGTGGGCTTTAGTTGATACAACACTCCCGTCAGGGGGTGCATTCTACGGCGGGGGTGCATTAATCCAGCACAACAGCGGCGCATGGACTTCATTTATAAGTAAAGGTAAGACCATAATAGCGTTTTTTTTTATTAAATGTGCTTTTTTGTGTGCTACAGTTTGTATGTGTAAAGTTAAAGTTAAGTTAAAGTACCAATGATTTTCACACACACACTAAGTGTGGTGAAATTCGTCCTCTGCATTTGACCCATCCCCTTGATCACCCCCTGGGAGGTGAGGGGAGCAGTGGGCAGCAGCGGCGCCGCGCCCGGGAATAATTTTTGGTTATTTAACCCCCAATTCCAACCCTTGATGCTGAGTGCCAAGCAGGGAAGAATGCTGGTATGAGCTCTTAAACATAACCCGTTAACTGCTGCCAATTAAATGGTGAATAAGATACTCTTTGGGTTCATATGTTTGTAAATCGGACTGTGATGAAGTCAGTGCCTCACCAGCCATGAACCTCACCGCACGTCACTGTTATATACATTTATATATACAGTATATAATTTATATTTATTTATTTTGCCGTTTTTGTTCACATGTTAAAGGTGTTTTAATGAATATACATGCATGTTTAACATATAGATTCCTTTCTTTCATGAAGACAAGAATATAAGTTGGTGTATTACCTGATTCTGATGACTTGCATTGATTGGAATCAGACAGTAGTGCTGATAACGTCCACATTTTCAAATGGAGGAGAAAAAAAGTTCCTCCTTTCTGTCTAATACCACATGAAAGGGGTTGGTTTTTGGCATCTTATTTGTCCAGCTTCCATAGTCGTTTTTATACACTTTACAAGAAATACATTGGCGGCAAACTCCGTAGCTTGCTAGCTTGTTTGCGCTGGCTTTCGGAGACTCTTATTTTGTTAGCGCAGGCGCGATGGAGCGGCATTTTTATTGTGAAGATAGGAACTGTGCGGTCAGTCTTTAGGCTTTTGAGAGAGGTACGGTTGAAATAAAAAAGTGTCTTTTTTCCTTCACACTTTTGATTGATTGATTGAAACTTGTATTAGTAGATTGCACAGTATAGTACATATTCCATACAATTGACCACTAAATGATAACACCCGAATAAGTTTTTCAACTTGTTTAAGTCATGTGACCGCCTGGCTCTGTTTGATTGGTGAAACGGAGTCCAACGTCACCAGTGACTGCATCTGATTGGTGAAACGCAGGCATGCATAGATCCTACTTTGAAGGTCTGTCTGACCAACCAAAACAAACAAAGCGTGCATTAACAGATCGATAAAAATCAGTAGCGAGTAGCGAGCTGAATGTAGATAAAAGGAGCGGAGTAAAAGTAGTGTTCCTTCTCTATACATATACTCAAGTAAAAGTAAAAGTATGTTGCATTAAAACTACTCTTAGAAGTACAATTTATCCCAAAAGTTACTCAAGTAGATTTAACGGAGTAAATGTAGCGCGTTACTACCCACCTCTGTGTAGACCACAAGTAGAATATAAAAAAAATTAATAATATGATCCCTCAGAGCAAGATGATTGTCATCAAACAGTACAATTAATTTTTTGGTGCCAAAAGAAAACATTAACAATATAGTAAATTATTTTAGGGTCTCCCCCACTTTTTATTCCATCTTACTTGAATCTGGCTGCGAACTGCACCTACAGCATACTGCTCTACAGTCACAGTCATAAACCACTTAACCACAACAGTCTGATATATCATGGAGGTCAAATTGGTTGTTATGAGCTACTTGACAGAGCATGAGGGAAGGCATTCAGTTTTCATGTTAAATTTCACATAAAGTGCCCTGTTATATATATTTATTGATATTTTATAAGCCATTTTTGGTTTGCAATAGTGTCATATCTGCAGCGGCTGGTCCCGGACAGGCGCAGGGGAGTGAAAAACAGAAACAATGGCCGCCCATCGATCCCTGGCCAGTCCAACGTTGCACACATCAACAGTTTAAAGTCAAGACTAAGTCAACACTAAGTCCACTGTCTCAGCAGTTGCCTTTCCATTTGCAGTTTTCGCAAAATAAAAGCGACATTTTTCAAATTTCGACAAAGTCCATTTGCGATTTGTAGTGTTTCGATTAAAGGGTGTTTAGCGTCATGAGCCGTAATTATCGTAAAATATCATCCCGCGAGACTCCACTTTGAGGAAAATGGACGCTTTGCCATTCAATGGTTTTGGAGCTGTGATTACAACTGCAGCCACTGCTGTTGCCGTGATTGTCAATAGAGGATGAAGGCAGTGGGGGATCGCTCAAAGGCAACGTCGTTACGTATGGCAGCGGCCAGGAATAAAGGATTTTTGAGAGAGAATTTTGAGCGAGGAATTCGCAGACCAGTTGTGGATTCTAAGGCCCCATTGACACTTTTCGGGCATATGGGTCTCTCCGAGCATGCGGTTCGGACTCTATTGCTTGGATTTACTGACGTCACATCGAGTTCACGTCCGGATCATTCAATATGTTTGATGGTCAAGCCAGCGTCTGTTCTCAATGGGTACTAGG
Source organism: Entelurus aequoreus (assembly GCF_033978785.1). Classification (NCBI taxonomy): domain Eukaryota; kingdom Metazoa; phylum Chordata; class Actinopteri; order Syngnathiformes; family Syngnathidae; genus Entelurus; species Entelurus aequoreus. The sequence goes on from NC_084737.1 coordinate 23,205,148, forward strand.
CGCCATGTAGCCTTTCTTGAAGAAAAATGCCCTACGCTTGCGTTGTTTTTGGCTTTACGAACCGTTCAAAACGCCAAAAGGATAAACTTTTTTTTTTAATACTTCGAAAGGTAATTAACAAAGGGGAAAGCTGTCAAGATTTTACGGAAGACGACAGACAAGCGGCATGCACTACCAGTCCAAGGGAGTAGAGTCGAAGAACGCGTGAGTTTGTTAAAGGTTTGTTTCATATATTTTTTAAGTTTAACATATCCCATTAAGGTATTGTCTTAATATTGTTTATATTTTATCTTGTTTTGGAGTTCTTAAAAACATTTTTTTCGACAAGTGTTTCGTAACACACCACTCGGCGAGTCTTAATAAAAGAAAGCAAATATGAGCAAAACCTAAGAGTTAAGCTTTCACCATAGGCAGCAATCATAAATAAAGCTTTCAGAACATACACAATGTTGAGATCGATAGTTATATTTTGATGAAAAACATGCATACTCATAAATGGCACCTGCAACAACAGGAAGGCAAACATGGTTTTACATGCAAAGTTAAACCATGAACTACAACCTTACCCAAGCAAAAACGATGCATATTTATCCGGCAGAGTCTTGAGACTAATATCCTTGACCCAGCCACACAAGAAGAAGTTGTAGACCTCCATTTTTTTCCCCCAAGTTTTCATCTGTTGATTGTAGATTGACGTCTGGAGCACCAGATAGATTGATATGTCTGGGAACGCGACTGAAGGATATCACTCGACTAATTTTTTTGATAACATAAATGTTTTTTTTGATCGTATCTTGCTCGGAAGAGACCTGTGAGACGGCCTGGTGAGGCCTCGCTCCGCCTTGCCGACCGATCAGAAGTCGAGACGAGACCAAGGCAATTCGTCTGCCCTATTTGTCCTAGATCTTTCCATCATGCTTTTGCGACGCACTTCAATATCGAAACGTCTGAAAAACTATCTCATGAGAGCGTAAAAATGTTTTTGTGATATTTGACTTTTTTAAAATTTATTTTAAATATGGGTGTTTCCAGTTTCTTGTTGCGATATTAAGGTTTTGCGTATTTCTAGGGGTAATGGAAACACAGCTAGTGTCTGTGCTCACTGCATGCTTACGGAACGACATGAAGTATACCGTAGCCTGTACATTTCATAGTGGGTTCGATTGCAACTTGTTAAAATTAAATTATCCATCTGGGATTTACAGGTCAGAAAAGTGAGGGGGACATAAAGGGCGAGTACAGGAAGTGTGCACCCCGCATTCGCTACGCTCATAAATGCAAGCACCAAGCACATACTTAACATGGTCTTGCTATCATTCACTTTGTAAATAACTTCACTGATAGTTAGCTAATTTTCAGCAAATTAGCAGAGTAACATCGAAACATTTCCAAATAAGATTATGGCGGCAGAACAGTGTCAAAATTCTCATTCTTATTCTAATTTTGTGCCTCTCTGTGCGCGCAATGTCTTGCTTGCAATGTGTCTTTTTCATTCTCTACGCCAGCAATATTCAACTCTTTTGGTACTTACTGTTGTGCAGTGCTTCTCAAATACTTTCTGTTACGCCCCCCCAAGGAGGAAGAACATATTTTGCGCCCCCCCCTACTCTCCACCATGATTATAAATAGTATAATTTGCAATACAATTGTTATAACTATGGATGTGTATTTCTGGTCTTGTCACCCCCTGCCGGGCAGAAGGGCAACACGACAGTGCGGCTGGATCAAAAGAGACATCGGAGACGCTTTGCTGAAAAAAAAGTTGCTTTATTTCAAACGAGCATCATTATACAGGTCTGCAGTACCTGGAGGAGCTCAGGTCAAAAATGAAAGACTCCTAACTTGGAGGAGCCGAACCACCTTCTTATATTCCTTCTTTCTCCGTCTGAATGTGTGTTAATTCAGGAGGGTACAGCCTGACCATGTAAGGAGATGTTCATGTATAAGTGACCGGAAAACAACCTCTATATGTTGTAACTTAGAAGTTGACGTGAAGATAGACATGGAGTCTCTCCTCCAGGATAGAGCTATCACTTTTGCGTTCCGAAGTCTGAATTTTTTGCCTCTTCTCGTGAGAGAGTTTACCCAGTCCATATGCGAATGTCCAAGTAAGGCGCCTTAATTTATTATGCACTCAACAATTATTATTTCGTTTTCTCCAAGTTGAATATAAACATTCAACATATGTTGAACATAAAATGAGTCAATTAATTAACGTCACTATACCTCTGCAAAACATTGTAAGCTTATTAGCATTAAAGGAAACAACACAACGCTCTTTCCTCGTCTCCCACCGTGGTTACAGTGAAGCCAAGTGCTACATAAGCTTCATTATGCCCCCTCCCCCACTATTTGAGAAGGACTGCTGTAGAAGCAGGCATTAAATTTACTCCTCTCCTTTCTTATTGGTCACTTTAAGCGCCTACTGTGTCCTGGTCAGTTGCCTCAACTTATCTCATTTTCTGCTAAGTGGCTGATATGGATCCTCAGTTTTCACAAAAATCCTCACGATATGATTGCATCGGCTCCAACTTGGAGACAGTAGGCGTTTAAAGTGACGAATCAGAAAGGGGGGAAGTTGCTGCTCCTCGTATTCAATGGCCACCCCTAAGCGCCAAAATGGTGGCAGAGAGTGGTTGCACAAGGGTCAAACAAGAATAAGAAAATAATTGATTTTTATGACTTGAGCTCTCATTTAAAAAAAATAAAATCAGCGCAAGCATGTTCGATATAAATGTAGTTTTAACTTAATTTGACCAAAGAATATTCAACAAAATAGTTAAGCCTAACGCAAACAACATGTTTCACCTGCGAAGGTGACAAATTGCTGCATGTCACCTTCGCACTCATGCGCCTGCTAATAACCAGACAATACATCTAAAATGCAACAAGTTCCATCTCCCATTTGCGTAATTAAAATAAAACAGACAGTTTTGCAAGCTGAGGAACAATAGTCTGTAAAAGATGGGGAATAAATTGGGGTCAGGGGAAGGTAAAAAGACAAAGAGAATGGGGTTTGAATCCCGGACAAAGCTGAGTCTGTCACAACCCGACTAGGACCCTGGACACAGATGCAGGATTACTGAAAACAGTTGTTTATTCTCAGAAGGGGAAGGGTCCAAAACGGGAGAAACAAAACAGGCTATCAAAACAGATCTAACCTGACTACTAAACTAACAAAAATATTAACAACTCAAAACGCTCCGGCTATGGAGGGAAAAAGGGGCTAAAGAACAAAAACTAACAAATACAACAAAAACACTGTGGAAACACTGATCATCTTAATGATTTCTCACAATAAATATATATAGAAACAGATAAATATCAATATGCAACACTTTATTTTTATATTTTCTCTAAGTACACATTTTTCAAATTGAACATTTTCAAATGATCACTTTTAAGACAGTCTTGTGAAATCACAATATCCCATTTTAACTAGCCAGCCACTAACATTTTTTAACAAATCATGAATTACTTTGCACCATGTTTGTACAAATAATAACTCA